>NC_069504.1:728147725-728447725 GCF_027579735.1 Bombina bombina
TAGACCCTTTCCTGACTGACTCTAAATACCAGCGGTAGCCCAAAACCAGCGTTAGGAGCCTCTAACGCTGGTTTTGACGGCTAACGCCAAACTCTTAATCTAGCCGTAATTGGTTCATTGTCCCTTTAACGTGCATGAGCTCTGTCTGTCTGTCTTTATCTATAGTTAATATACAGTTTCTCTCTCTCTCTCTCACAATCCCTCGCTCTCTCTCACAATCCCTCTCTCTCACAATCCCCTTCTCTCTCTCACAATCCCCCCTATTTCTCTCTCTCTCTCACACAATCCCCCCTCTTTCTCTCTCTCTCTCTCTCTCTCTCTCTCTCTCTCTCTCTCTCTCTCTCTCTCTCTCTCTCTCTCTCTCACAATCCCCCTCTCTCTCTCTCTCTCTCTCTCTCTCTCACAATCCCCCCCCTCTCTCTCTCCCTCTCTCTCTCTCTCTCTCTCTCTCTCTCTCTTTCTCTCTCTCTCTCTCTCTCTCACAATCCCTCGCTCTCTCTCACAATCCCTCTCTCTCTCACAATCCCCTTCTCTCTCTCACAATCCCCCCCTATTTCTCTCTATCTCTCACACAATCCCCCCTCTCTCTCTCTCTCTCTCTCTCTCTCTCTCTCTCTCTCTCTCTCTCTCTCTCTCACAATCCCCCCTCTTTCTCTCTCTATCTCACACAATCCCCTCCTCTCTCTCTCTCTCTCTCTCTCTCTCTCTCTCTCTCTCTCTCTCTCCCTCACTCTCTATCTCTCTCTCTCACAATCCCTCGCTCTCTCTCACAATCCCTCTCTCTCTCACAATCCCCTTCTCTCTCTCACAATCCCCCCTATTTCTCTCTCTCTCTCACACATAGAGATAGAGATATCTATTTATATATATGATGATGCAAAAGAAACATGTCTATTAGAAAATAATATGTAGACACTGGGGGGGGGGAGACATTTAATGCATTAGATATAATATACAAAAAGAAAAAATGCCTGTAATGAATTAGGCTACATGTGTGTCTCTCTCTAAATATTAGGGATTACATATTTTGTGCACAGTGTGGGACTCTAAATACCAGCGGTAGCCCAAAACCAGCGTTAGGAGCCTCTAACGCTGGTTTTGACGGCTAACGCCAAACTCTTAATCTAGCCGTAATTGGTTCATTGTCCCTTTAACGTGCATGAGCTCTGTCTGTCTGTCTTTATCTATAGTTAATATACAGTTTCTCTCTCTCTCTCTCACAATCCCTCGCTCTCTCTCACAATCCCTCTCTCTCACAATCCCCTTCTCTCTCTCACAATCCCCCCTATTTCTCTCTCTCTCTCACACAATCCCCCCTCTTTCTCTCTCTCTCTCTCTCTCTCTCTCACAATCCCCCTCTCTCTCTCTCTCTCTCTCTCTCACAATCCCCCCCTCTCTCTCTCCCTCTCTCTCTCTCTCTCTCTCTCTCTCTCTCTCTCTCTCTCTCTCTCTCTTTCTCTCTCTCTCTCTCTCTCTCTCTCTCACAATCCCTCGCTCTCTCTCACAATCCCTCTCTCTCTCACAATCCCCTTCTCTCTCTCACAATCCCCCCCTATTTCTCTCTATCTCTCACACAATCCCCCCTCTCTCTCTCTCTCTCTCTCTCTCTCTCTCACAATCCCCCCTCTTTCTCTCTCTATCTCACACAATCCCCTCCCCTCTCTCTCTCTCTCTCTCTCTCTCTCCCTCCCTCTCTTTCTCTCTCTCACAATCCCTCGCTCTCTCTCACAATCCCTCTCTCTCTCACAATCCCCTTCTCTCTCTCACAATCCCCCCTATTTCTCTCTCTCTCTCACACATAGAGATAGAGATATCTATTTATATATATGATGATGCAAAAGAAACATGTCTATTAGAAAATAATATGTAGACACTGGGGGGGGGGGGGGAGACATTTAATGCATTAGATATAATATACAAAAAGAAAAAATGCCTGTAATGAATTAGGCTACATGTGTGTCTCTCTCTAAATATTAGGGATTACATATTTTGTGCACAGTGTGGGACCTAACTTGTCGCAATTAATTGATATAGAAAGACTAAAAAAATACATAATAGGCTCAATGATAAGCTAGCTCCCACTGGTGTAGATATTTGTTGTTTGCTATCCCCTTCAGATATATAAATATAGATTGATATATACATATCTATATCTGTCTATATCTATCTATATGATGCTGCAAAAGAAACATGTAAATTAGAAATTATGTTGACAATACAAAATGAAAAATGTTTTTAATGAATTAGGCTCCAAGTGTGTCTCTCTTTAAAAATTATTTAGTGCACAGTGTTGGACCTTACTTGTCGCAATGAATTAATATACAGACAAAAGAAATACATAATAGGCTCAACGATCAGCTAGCTCCCACTTGTGTAAATATTTGTCATATCCCCTTCAGATATTGATAGATATTAAATACATATACTCTGTATATACACACACACATATTAAAGTTGAAAATATAACAATATAATACTAAAATATGTCCAATATATGACATTTTTAAGAAAAAGAAACACTCTACATTTTGATCAGAATATGTCGCTACTTGCTATATTTAAAATTCTATTGCAAACAAAAAAAATGCAGTATATATATATATATATATATATATATATATATATATATATACAGTATATATATATACAATCATCTGCTGACAAGGTATGTGCTCTGTTCATTGAATTTACTGGAGATATAAATAAAGTTGGGAAAAGCTCAAATCGCTAAGACGTCGATGACTGTTAGTTAACAACAGTCCGCTTCTCTTCGCACCGTACTTGACGCACATATTTTGGACGGGTTTTTTGATAACTATGGCAAACGTATTACGGTCCGCGATGGCGAAAACTCACCTTTCTTAGCCATGGAGCAACAATCAGCCAGGAAACCTAGAATATAAGAAGTGTATTATTACCAGTTTGATGATAAGCCATCCAATAGAAAGCCAGACACCATTGATGTAAAACATCTTAAAGTCTGATTGGATGTTACAGGAACCAAATTAGGTGTCTTCGCATATGGTATTTAACACTCAATTTGCTTGTCTCTAGAATGTAGTAAGTGCTGTCTGCTATCAATACACAAACAACGAGGAGAGGTAAGGAGCTTTTCTGGCCTTTATTTAATAGAGCTACAGCTTCTACCCGATCTGGTAACAGTATACAATATATTTATTAACAATATACAATGAATATGTTATTCTCCTGTTTAAAATAGAAAGGAATGGAACATTTGTTTTCAAAGCATGGTGACCATGGTGGTAAATATTTACCTGCACAATAATCACTATCAAGGATTTTGTTAAGTAGGGTTGCCAACCCTTCAATATTTCCCGGGTCCTCCCTTAATTTTATCAATTTTTTTGACTGTCTCCCGGCTCCCGTATTATGCCCTTTCCTGTCCTCAATCTCCCATTTTAAATAGCTTTTTTATATCTCTATTACGGCTACCCTGACCGACTACCTGCCAACTATACTTATTCACAATTTGACAGGCATTTGGTGTATCCATGGACATAAGACCTCTTAATTAAAATAGGAAATACCTCATTTTAGGTTTCATAGACCTGTGCTTCTCCAGCTAGCAGGTAACTACCATAATAATGACAAAAACATCACAGAATTTATCCTCTTTTGATAAGTCTGATGACTCTTATGAAACCTGTTCACTTACTAGCTATAAAAATAATAATAAAAAAGCCATAAATCATTTTATTTTAAAGAGGAGAGTACACCCTATCAAACCCAGCATGTCTTTGTGGCGGTCATGTGATTATCATAGTAATAATACCTGTTAGCAACCAATAAATGCATTTTGTTTTGTCATTTACTGGCTTATTATTCTGGGTTCCCCTGAGTAAGTACAAATCAAGACTATCCTATTAAAATGGAGACGTGGATGGCTGTAAAACAAATAGGTGACATTTTATAAAAAGGGTCTATAAGGGATGATTTATTGGTGGCAAGCTCTCAGCTAAGATTAAAAGCAAAACTGGAAGAATTAGTTTCCACATCATTCTTCCAGTCTTCCAAAACTCTTCCAGTTTTGCTTTAAATCTTAGCTTATAGCTTGTAAGCGAGTGCTGGGCTTTCTCTGTGTTGTATTAATTTATTTTGTAGTTTTCCCTATGGGCCTTGCACCCAGGTTTGTCTGGGGTTAACTGCTTGGAAATCTGGAGACAGCACAGCTTCCTGAGAGTGCTATAGCACCCAGGGCTGAGCATGTTGCAGGGTCGTATGATGTGTACCCAGTCCAGTCTGAGAGTGCAGTCCCCTTCCATGTTTTGTATATGTCTAGGGAGATTACATAAGTCTGTGAACCCTGACTTGTTCCCAGTTTGTTTGATTGAGAGCTTGCATTTGTATGGCTGTATTAGGGACCCAGGTTTTGGAAGAGACATTGATGTGGTACCTGGGCTTGTCCCATTTGGCCAGATGCGGAAACTAACTCTTCCAGTTTTGCTTTTAATCTTAGCTGAGAGCTTGTAAGTGAGTGCTGGCCTTTCTCTGTGTGTTGTATTAATTTATTTTGTAATTTTCCCTATAGGCCTTGCATCCAGGTTTGTCTGGGGTTAACTGCCTGTGACTCTGGAGACAGCACAGCTTTTTGGCAGTGTTATAGCACCCAGGGCTGAGCATGTTGCAGGGTCATTGGTTGTGTACCCAGTCCAGTCTGAGAGTAAAGTCTCCTCCTTCCGTGTTTTGTATATGTCTAGGGAGATAACATAAGTCTGTGAACCCTGACGTGTTCCCAGTTTGTTTGATTGAGAGCTTGCATTTGTATGGCTGTATTAGGGACCCAGGTTTTGGAAGAGACCTTGACATGGTACCTGGGCTTGTCTCATTTGGCCAGATGCGGAAACTAACTCTTCCAGTTTTGCTTTTAATCTTAGCTGTGAGCTTGTAAGCAAGTGCTGGGCTTTCTCTGTGTGTTGTATTAATTTATTTTGTAATTTTCCCTATGGGCCTTGCACCCAGGTTTGTCTGGGGTTAACTGCCTGTGACTCTGGAGACAGCACAGCTTCCTGAGAGTGCTATAGCACCCAGGGCTGAGCATGTTGCAGGGTTATGGGATGTGTACCCAGTCCAGTCTGAGAGTGCAGTCCCCTTCTGTGTTTTGTATATATATATATATATATATATATATATATATATATATATATATATATATATATATATATATATATATATATAAATAACAAACAGGATCCCACACTCACTGCTATATTCCAGCCTCCGGGGTGCTCTTTAAACCATTGACAGAAAAAGAAATAAGAAAGGCACTCTCCGTATTCTTTAGTAAAATAACTTTACTTTGGTGAACGTTTTCGGGGTCACCCCCTTCCTCAGACCTTACAAAACAAACAATACAATGAACTATTTAAGTGTTTACCTGGTGACGATCCTGCCAGAGTCTGTGGCGTCCTCCTAGCGCAACTGCGCATGCGCAAGAGTAAGTACAGAGGCCCTGGAGGTTCAAAAAAGTCACCAAGGCAAAAATGTGAAACCACACAAAAAATAAAAACAACAATGTTAACATGAAAATAAAATTAAAAGTACACAGAGCACAAGATCGTAGAAATGGTGGCTGATAGACAAATACTCTGTAAATATGGTATGAGAATAAAATGTGTAGGCATAAAGGTATTAGTAAATATGTCAGGTAGCTAAAGATATAATATATAGCGGTATAAGTGCGGTACAGAAGGTGTATCCAGATTACACATGACACTCTATATAAGGATAAAAATAAAAATACTCATATTATGCAACTAAAGGGTTAAACATCAACGCAACAAGTATGACAACTGTTGCTAGGCAACCATATACAATGCCAGTAGAATCTGACAGATCAACCGCGACAAAACTCAGCGTACATAGCGGTCCTGATATTAAAGCTAGCCACTCAGTGACCATACTAGAGAAATCATTCTGTCCGCCGCCTACCAGAGAGCTAAATTATAACACATACACAATGGGACACTGAATGGTACATAGCAATCCAATTATTACTAATCATTTCACATACTGGTTAGTTTGGACACCATAACACTGGCCATACAGCGTTAGCTGCAGTCACATCACTGGCCATATAACCTAACCAGCCGTCATGTCAATGCTCTAAAGAACTCAAAGAACTCAAATCTTCAATCATAATGTACATACCCTATGGTGTAAAACATCATATCACAAACAAAATGTTTAAATACTCCAAATAGGAGGACCACACACAATATATCTCACACAATAGCATATTATTACACCATATGCTATATTGTGCCAATTAACTGAAGTAGGTATTAGTCATCAAACCAGCTTCTACTTCTATCGCCAAACAAAACACCATTAGCAAATTCAGTGGTCATGTAATCTCAATCATATATGATGATATTATCACTAAACAAGTGAAACAAAACATATAAACCTGAACCAGATGAGGAAACCAAAAACACCTATACATGTAACTACACCAAATAATATTAAATCAATCAATCATTTAGATATATTTAGGAATAAGACATACCAATATCGAGTATTGCAGACTTCACAAAAAGCACTGCATGTCAAAATGTACATTAAGCCCCTTAGGGACCAGAGTGTCAAGTGTGAAAATCCAGCGACTTTCCCTCTGTAAGAGCACCCTACCTCTGT
Organism: Bombina bombina; assembly: GCF_027579735.1. Lineage (NCBI taxonomy): Eukaryota > Metazoa > Chordata > Amphibia > Anura > Bombinatoridae > Bombina > Bombina bombina. The sequence goes on from NC_069504.1 coordinate 728,154,380, forward strand.
CACCACCCCTCGCTAGGGGTGGGACATGGTCAATGATAATGAAACGTAAATCTGTGTTTTTGTGTCTCGCCTGCAAGAAGTGTCTGGCTACCGGTTGGTCGGATTTACCATTCTCCAATGCTGCCCTAATGGCCGACCTATGGTTGGCCATTCTAGTGCGGGCATCATCCTGTATCTTATCGACATAGAACTTACCACACGGGCAGTGGATCATGTATATGATGTAGTTTGTAGTGCATGTGACTCTGTGTCTAATTGTAAATTTTCTGTTGGTCCACGGATGTGTGAAAAATTTACTCTGGGTCATCCCACTACATGTGGGGCATCCACTGCATCGAAAGCACCCATTTTTGGTGGTGTCTAACCATGTTTTGGACTTATAACTTAGTCTGTTATCGGGTCGCATCAGATGATCCCTTAAGGAGGCCGCCCTCCTATAACCAACAATCGGTAAGTCCATAGACTCGCAAGGCAGTTTTTTGTCAGTTGAAATGATGTCCCAATGTTCTCGTAGTATGTTCGGTAAAGAGACCTTCTCAGGAGTAAAGGTAGTCGTCAATATCAATTGTTCCCTAGATGGTGCCTCAGGTAATGTTTTCTTTAGAGCCTCATTCTGTGAAGTGATATGAGCTTCAACGAAAGCCACATCCAGGTGTTCTCTATTGTAGCCCCGCTGCTCAAATTTCATCCTCATCTCATCAAGTTGTACTGTTTTATTCTCTTGGTCACTATTGTTTCGTGTAACCCTCTTGAATTGAGACTTGGGCAAAGCCTTTTTCAAAAAAGGTGGATGACAGCTTGTACCTTGGAGGATCAAATTCCTATCCATGGGTTTTTGGTATAGCGTGGTCTTCAGTCCATCACCAGATCTGTATATCCTTAAGTCTAGGAAATCGACTGTTTGTTTGTTGTGAGTGATCTTGAACTTTAGGTTGATGTTGGACTGGTTCAGTTCGTGGAACCAAGTCATTAGATCTTGTTGCTCCCCTCGCCAGATCAAGAATAGATCGTCTATGTATCTACGGAAACATAATACCCGTGGATCCTTGAATAGCATCGTGCCCAAGGTCTCAAACTCCGCCATATACAGATTGGCATAGGATGGGGCCACATTGGACCCCATCGCTGTGCCCGAAATCTGTAAATAGAATTTTGCCTCAAACTTGAAATAATTCATCTTGAGACAATACTCCAATAGTTGTAGTACCACATCGACAGGTGGACCAACATAGGGAGATTTAAGGAGAGTAGATTTGATCGCCACCATACCGTCCTCATGCGGGATGACTGTATAAAGGCTGGTTACATCCAGGGTAACCAGCACATCATCTGCAGTTAATCCTCCAATACCTTGTAGTAATTTCACCATCTCTATGGAGTCCAGAAGGAAAGAATCCATCTGTCTGACTAATGGTTGTAGGATATCGTCGACGTATACAGCCAATGTTTATAGTATTGATCCCCTTGCCGATACAATTGGACGTCCTGGAGGTCGCACCGGATCTTTGTGGACTTTGGGTAAGGTATATATGATGGGAGTTATAGGAAAGTCAACCAGCAAAAATTCATATGTAGCCTTAGATATAATATTTGTTGAATATAATATGTCCAGGTATTTATCAATGGTTTTTTTAAATTCAGAGGTGGGATCCTGCGTTAATCTACGGTATGTCTTCTTGTCATCCAGCTGGGATATTATTTCATCCCTATAGTCCTGGTAGTCCTGTAGGACCAATGCACCCCCCTTGTCCGCATTGCGGATCACCAACTTGTGATTTTCCTTTAACCCCTTCAAGGCCTTCCATTCTGTTCTTGAAAAGTTATTTCTTGTAGGGTGTTCTTTATCCAATGTACCTTCAAAGTTCTCTTTTATCATACGTGTATATGTACTGATACTTGCACTTGAGGATTTTGGATCAAATTTACTTTGTTTCTTGAATTTCTCCATCTGGTAATCAGTCTGCCCAAAATGTTCCTTTAGGCGAAGTTTCCTATTAAATTTATATAGGTCAATGTGTAAATCAAATCTATCCAATTTAGCCGTGGGTACAAAACTTAGTCCTTTCTCCAATATCTCAATTTCAGTAGTTGTTAATTGGTGGGAGCTGAGATTAATTATATTGCTCAGTGCCAACCCCGGCACCATCGCCGTGGTGGTCTCCCCCTGGAAGAACCCCTTGCATTTGTGACCACTTCTCCTGGGGTGTGGCCTCCCCCGTAAGCGTTTTTTGACCGGGAGCCTGTGGTAGTGCCCATTGCTGCTACCTCACCCTGTTCGGGGTCAGAGATATTGTCAGAGCTTTCAACAGTGTTCAAATTCCTAGGTTTATATGCCCGAGGTTTCACTTGTTTAGTGATAATATCATCATATATGATTGAGATTACATGACCACTGAATGTGCTAATGGTGTTTTGTTTGGCGATAGAAGTAGAAGCTGGTTTGATGACTAATACCTACTTCAGTTAATTGGCACGATATAGCATATGGTGTAATAATATGCTATTGTGTGAGATATATTGTGTGTGGTCCTCCTATTTGGAGTATTTAAACATTTTGTTTGTGATATGATGTTTTACACCATAGGGTATGTACATTATGATTGAAGATTTGAGTTCTTTGAGTTCTTTAGAGCATTGACATGACGGCTGGTTAGGTTATATGGCCAGTGATGTGACTGCAGCTAACGCTGTATGGCCAGTGTTATGGTGTCCAAACTAACCAGTATGTGAAATGATTAGTAATAATTGGATTGCTATGTACCATTCAGTGTCCCATTGTGTATGTGTTATAATTTAGCTCTCTGGTAGGCGGCGGACAGAATGATTTCTCTAGTATGGTCACTGAGTGGCTAGCTTTAATATCAGGACCGCTATGTACGCTGAGTTTTGTCGCGGTTGATCTGTCAGATTCTACTGGCATTGTATATGGTTGCCTAGCAACAGTTGTCATACTTGTTGCGTTGATGTTTAACCCTTTAGTTGCATAATATGAGTATTTTTATTTTTATCCTTATACAGAGTGTCATGTGTAATCTGGATACACCTTCTGTACCGCACTTATACCGCTATATATTATATCTTTAGCTACCTGACATATTTACTAATACCTTTATGCCTACACATTTTATTCTCATACCATATTTACAGAGTATTTGTCTATCAGCCACCATTTCTACGATCTTGTGCTCTGTGTACTTTAATTTTATTTTCATGTTAACATTGTTGTTTTTATTTTTTGTGTGGTTTCACATTTTTGCCTTGGTGACTTTTTTGAACCTCCAGGGCCTCTGTACTTACTCTTGCGCATGCGCAGTTGCGCTAGGAGGACGCCACAGACTCTGGCAGGATCGTCACCAGGTAAACACTTAAATAGTTCATTGTATTGTTTGTTTTGTAAGGTCTGAGGAAAGGGGTGACCCCGAAAACGTTCACCAAAGTAAAGTTATTTTACTAAAGAATACGGAGAGTGCCTTTCTTATTTCTTTATATATATATATATATATATATATATATATATATATATATATATATATATACATATTTACCTAATGAAAACCACAAGGAGTGCTTATTAAAGTGAAGGTAAAGTTACCTTAGTCTCTATCCAGTATTCCGTTTATGGAGTCAAATAAATATAGGTTTTATTCATCATTTTTTTCAGCTCTGCATATAAACCAAGTTATAAACTGTTTTAAGGCAATTTATTAAACATTTTTAGTCAATCCGAAAATATATTATAACGCTCATGGGATACTCCTCTATCAGACCAAACTCGGCCAGTAGTCTTGTTATCCCGGCGTCGAGCCAGAATGATAGGGAATATCCCAGAGCAGAGAAAGTTAGTGAGATGAGGAAGGCGGCACTCACCACAGGCAGGACAGTCCCCAGCGGCAACAGCAGAGCAGTCCAAGGATGAACCACTAGAATGGTCAGGCAGGCAGGGTTTGGCAACAGCAAAGCAATCCAGCAGATTGAGGGTTAAGACAGGTAGAGTAGTCAGACAGGCAGGTTCAGCAAAACAGTAATCAATCCAGCAGTGTAAGGGTTAAGGCAGGTAGAGTAGTCAGACAGGCAGGTTCAGCAACAGTAATCAATCCAGCAGTTTAAGGGTTAAGGCAGAAGAGTAGTCAGGCAGGCAGGGTCAGTAACGGTATTTAGGCAATTAGAAAGAACGATCTGTCACACCCAGGAGTACACAAAGTAACACCTATACTTGGGCAGTGACAGATCATTTGTGGAAAGATTAAATAGGCGCAGGATTTGCGCCACTGAGGCCTGACCGGCATCAGAAGCGTGCAGCGATGACGTCAGCACCGCACGCATCTGAGCCGACACTGCCTCTGGCAACGAGCAGGCAAGGAGACGCCGTGCCCCTAGCAACGGCTAGAGCAGTGCGGTGTGACATAGCCCCCCTCTCAAGGGTTTCCTCTGGGAACCAGAGTCAGCCTCAATGGATGAGCAGCATGGAATCTGGAGACCAGAGATGGAGCATGCACATCACGGGCAGGAACCCAGGAATGATCTGCACAGAGTAACCTGTCCAATTAATCAGATACTGCAGTTGTCTGCGCCTGTATCTGGAGTCCAGGATCTTAGCTACCTCATATTTGGAGTCACCACAGACCAGGAGCAGAGAAGGAGGAGCTCAGAGCCGGGAATATCTGTTCTTGATGTAAGGTTTAGGTAGTGAGATATGGAAGACTGGATGTATGCGTAGGGTTTTTGGCAAGACCACTTTGTAGGCAACAGGAGACAGTCTTTTCAGGACCTTGTAAGGACCGATAAACCTAGGCCCCAATTTGTGACAGGGTTGACGTAGACGAATATATCGAGTAGAGATCCAAACACGTTCACCCACTGGAATGGCATGTACAGAAGCCCTATGACGATCAGCAAACTTCTTATATCTAGAGACAGCTGAATGCAGCGGAGAGCAAATACGTTGCCAGTGAGTGGTGAGTTCAGTGACGTCACGGTCTGCGGCAGGGACCTCAGTGGACTGAGCTGAAAGAGGGAAGACACAAGGTTGATACCTTGCTGCGGCTTGAAACAGAGAACATCGAAGATAAGAGTGCCACTCAGCTAGGGGTAGCAACTTAGACCAGTTGGTATGGCGAGCGTTGACAAAGGTTCTAAGGTAGGCTTCAAGATCCTGGTTTGCTCTCTCAGTTAGTCCATTGGTCTGAGGATGGTAGCCAGACAACAAGGAAACAGTGGTTCCAATCAACTTACAAAAGGCTCTCCAGAAGGCAGAGATGAACTGTGGACCTCTGTCGGAAACAATATTCACAGGAATGCCATGAAGTCGTACCACATGCAATAGAAAAAGGGACGATAATTCTTGCGCAGAAGGCAGTTTGGTTAGGGGTACAAAGTGAGCCAGTCTGGAAAAGCGGTCCAACCTAACCCAGATAACTGTATGGTGGTCGGAAGAAGGAAGGTCCACAATGAAGTCCATTGTTATGTGTGTCGATGGTTGTTTGGGAATGGACAATGGTTGGAGCAAGCCAGAAAGCAAAGATCCAGGAGTCTTGTTGGCAGGACAAATTGTGCAGGCTTTCACATAATCCTGAGCATCAGACTTCATAGTAGGCCAAAAAACATGTTGGGAAAGATGCTTGAAAGTCCTAGTCAAACCAGGATGTCCTGAGAGTTTGCTATCATGGCTAGCACAGGGATATGCAGGTTCAGGGGTACAAAGAGGATATCAGAGGCCATGGGAGCACCAGGAGGTTTACTAGACTGAGCACGTTGCAATCTTTGCAGAAGGGTGGTATTGAGTTAAGCAACCACACAGGAAGGGGGTATGATGTGTTTAATAGGAGCTTCTGAGGAATCACTTGAGTGAGGGAACTGACGGAAAAGGGCGTCAGCCTTCTTGTTCTTGGTCCCAGGAAGATAAGAGACCACAAAGTTAAAACGGGAAAAGAATTCTTTAAATGGTTAAATTTAATCAGGGACTGGCCACTTACGACACAAATTCAATTTATTCTCCACATACAAAATGCCCCTGAGTTTACTTTACTCATATTAAAAATGTTTTGCCGCAACAGTGGGGGTTGGTGCGACCTTAGTGTCATCCATTAAGACCGGGTGGGATTGGCGGTTGGGGGTGCGCGAGGAGGGGGGGTGGGTTCTTTTTTCCTTTTTTTTTTTTTTCTCTTGAGTTAGGGGTTGGTTATGTAAGTTTTGTCCGACCCAGGTAACAACTCCAAAGGGTGCATCATTTGATAAGTTATTAATGAATACAATTAATGTCAAGGGTACCGCCTAGAGATATATAGGCTATAGATATATCAGATAAATTGGTATATGCCTGGAAGGTGGTATCCGATAATGTCTAGAATATCTACAAGGTATCAGATGTATAATAATTACTAGGATTTCGATGTATAACTACTTTTTGTGGAGCTGTGTCTCTGGACAAGATATGTGTAAATGTTTTTTGTTTTATGTTGTGTTATATACTATTTTGTTTTTGTAATATTGTACATCTAATAAAAATGTTAAAAAAAAAACAAAAAAAGGGAAAAGAACAAGGCCCACCTGGCCTGTCGAGGATTGAATCGATGAGCAGTCTCTAGGTAAGTCAGATTCTTGTGGTAGGTGAGAATCTGAATAGGATTGGCGGTGCCCTCTAACCATTGATGCCATTCAGTCAAGGCCATCTTTTTTTTTTTTTTTTTTATTTCTTTTTTTCTTGCCCAAAGAAAAAAAACAATTGACAATAAGTGTTCCAACACAGAAACAAAATAAAGTAACAGTATGCATCGCTTAATGTACAATTATTCAGAGCAGAATACAATCTCTCTTAGGAGTTAATAGACACCTTCAACGGATATATATGAACACCCAGTCATTCAACAAGAAAACAGTTCTAATATGGCATATTTTCTTAATACATAAAAACCCTTACCAAAACTATAGTTTCCAATAATGCTGTATTCACCAAACCCTAGCCAGCACACACACAAGGAAAGAGAGAAAAAAAAAAAAAAAAAAAAAACACAAAACAAAGAAACAAACCCCCCTCTCCCCCTCCCCCTCTAGCCTCCACCACTCTCTTTTAAGCAAACAGCCACTCTCCTCTTAGGTTAGCTTCCAATAAGTAGAGAGAGTTCTTAAATGGCTGCAAAACCAATTTTTGAGTTTCCTGTTCTAGAGATTTGATAAAGATTCCCCATTTATTTAAAAAAGACCTGATGTTATTATCTAGCTGTGCCTGTACTGAAGCTTGTTCTAGGAACATTTGATATATTATCCCATTTTTAAATTCAGAAAATTTAGGTTCTTTATTAGACTGCCAGTGTTTTAGTACAAGTTTCCTACCAAGCAGTATCATTGTGTTTATCAAAACATGGCTAGGGCCTGCTTCTTCCTGAGTTACCAGGAAAAAGACTGCATGTTTACTTACTTGAGAATATTGATTCAGGATTTTGGTGGCCCAGAATGAGATTTTCCCCCAGAATCTTTGAATTACTGGACAAGACCAAAAAAGATGAGTCATGTCTGCTGCATAATATTTGCATTTGCTACATACTGTCTTCTCATGTTTTTTATCCCATCGGGCCTGCCAGCTGGGTGTATAATAACATTGATACAACATCTTTACCTGTTGTTCTTTAAAATATTCTCCTCTCATCGCCTTTGCTACCCTATCTCCAGAGTTCTTGATTAAGTCTGGTTCTTGTGAATTTTCACCTAAAAGATCCCATTTAAGTTCCAGATATCTTTTATTACTTTGTTCTTGAGGATTGAGTAAGGCATACTAAGCGTGCGCGATGGAGAATTTTCCAACCTGAAACAAACTAATTATCTGCCTGAGTGTATCATTGTCCCATTCTATTGCCTTTTTTTCCTACACTGTTCAACATAGTGGCGTATTTGTAGATAAGAAAAGAAAAGGCGATTTGGCATATTGTATTCTGATTTACAATCGTTAAAAGTTGTAATCGAGTTATCTTCTTTTTTGAGTAATTGTGAAATATAATTAATCCCTAGATCTGACCAGGCATTGAATCTAGCAGAGTCATAGCCTTCCTCGAATTCAGGATTACCTTTAATTGTTAAAAAAGGTGACCCTCTATAATTTATCCCATTTCTAGAACAAAATTGGCGCCATGCCCGTATTGGTTGGTCTATGATTAGCATTCCCCTTATTTCTTTGGGGATTAATTTTGAAGGCATATGTGTTAGTGCTTTAAGAACATAAGGTGCTACTAAGGCTCCTTCGATTTCAAGCAAGGAGAAGTGTCCTTTGTCAGAAAACCAGTCCCAGACAAATTTTAAATTGGAAGCTATATTATACAGCTCAAAATCAGGAAGAGCCATACCTGCAGCCTCTTTCCTGGCACATAAACGTTTCAGCGCTATCCTAGGCTTTTTTTTACACCAAATGAATTGTGTTATTAATTTATTGATTAACTTACAGTCTTTCCTCAATAATAGGAGTGGGAGGGCCTGGAAGATATATATAAATTTGGGAAGGGAGATCATTTTAATTAGGTGTATGCGACCCATAAGAGATAGAGGCAGGTTCTTCCATCTTTCTAAATCTGCCTGGAGTGATGCAATGGCTGGTATAAAATTTAAATTGTACCATCTCTTAGAATTAGATGCAAATTTTATCCCTAAATATGTAATATAATCTTTAGCTATTTTAAAAGGAATTTCTGGGGAGCTTTTTAGTTTGATGAGCCACATAAGTTCCGATTTTTCTTTATTAATTGCAAAGCCAGAAAAAGCCTGAAAAGCTTCTGAGGCTTCCAAAATTATAGGCAAATTATATTGGAGATTTTGAGCGAATATAAGAGTCAAGGCCATCTTAATAGCTAAGAGTTCACGATTACCCACATCGTAGTTCCTGTCAGCAGGAGTAAAGCGTTTAGAGAAAAAGGCTACAGGGTGTGACTTGGAAGTCAAAGGGTCCCTTTGGGTAAGAACAGCTCCAGCCCCTATCTCAGAGGCATCAACCTCTAAAGTGAACTGTAGGTCAGGATCAGGATGACAGAGCACAGGAGCTGAACAGAAAGCCTTTTTCAGATAAGAGAAGGCATTTATGGCCTCAGGAGACCAATGTTTACAGTCTTTGTTCCGTTTTGTCAATTCAGTGAGAGGAGCGACTGTTTGAGAAAAGTTCTTTATAAACGGTAATAATTGGAGGATCCCAAGAACCTCTGCAATTCCTTTAAAGAGGTAGGTTGAGGCCATTCGAGTACTGTGGTGAGTTTAGCAGGATACATGGCAAAACCCTCCTTCGAGATTACATAACCAAGGAATTGGATCTGAACTTGATCAAACTTACACTTTTCTAGCTTGGCTACCAAAGAATTGTCTCTGAGATGAAGAAGCACCTGTCTCATATGCCTATGATGCTCCTCTAAAGTGGAAGAGAAAACAAGGATATCATCCAGAAAAACGATGACAGTGCGGTTGAGGAGGTCACGGAAGACATTGTTGCCAAATGCCTGGAAGACTGCAGGGGCATTACACAGCCCAAAAGGCATTACATGGTATTTGTAATGACCAGATCTTGTGTTAAAGGCGGTCTTCCATTCGTGGCCTGGATAGATGCGAATCAGATTGTATGCCCCACGTAGGTCCAATTTGGTGAAAAAGCGAGCATCCTGGAGTGAGTCATACAGTTCGGTGCTCAATGGTATGGTATAGTGATTCTTGATAGTTATGTTATTCAAGGCCCTGTAGTCAATGCAGGGTCTGAGACCACCATCCTTCTTAAAGACAAAAAAGAAGCCAGCCCCAGCAGGAGAGGAGAAAGGGCGAATGAAACCTTTAGCTAGGTTCGCTTGGATGTACTCCTCCAAGGATTTGGTCGCAGCCTTGGAGAGTGGATAAGTCCTCCCTTTAGGAAGTGGGGCTTCGGGAAAGAGATCGATCTTGCAATCATAAGGACGGTGGGGAGGCAGCATGTCGGCTGCTTTTTTCGCAAACACATCCGTGAAGTCCGTGTATACTGAAGGAAGGTTTGAAGGAGTCTGTATACTGGCTATGGGAATACAGGGCAGAGGAATGACTTTAGCAAGGCAGGAGTGGAAACAGGAGGTACCCCAGGAGGCCAGTTGTCCCTCAGCCCATTCGAACTGTGGATTGTGTACCCGAAGCCAAGGAAGACCAAGGATGACAGGCTGTGCTGGGGAATGAATGACCTCAAACTGCAGCTGTTCAGTGTGAAGGACTTCCACAGTCAGGGGTGCTGACTCAAAATGGATCACGCCCGAACCAAGGGGGGTGGCATCCAGGGTAGTTATTTTGAGACAATGTCTTTTCTGCAGAAGAGGCAAACCAGCTTGAATCATAAAACTGTGATACAGTAAGTTTCTGGCAGCCCCTGAATAGTGATGTCGTGAACCTAAAAATTTGCGTTCGCGAACGGCGGACACGAACTTCCGCAACTGTTTGCGAACGGGTGAACCGGGCGAACCGGGAGAACCGCCATAGACTTCAATAGGCAGGCGAATTTTAAAAACCCACAGGGACTCTTTCTGGCCACAATAGTGATGGAAAAGTTGTTTCAAGGGGACTAACACCTGGACTGTGGTATGCCGGAGGGGGATCCATGGCAAAACTCCCATGGAAAATTACATAGTTGATGCAGAGTCTGTTTTTAAGCCATAAAAGGCATAAATCACCTAACATTGCTAAATTGTTTGGAATAACGTGCTTTAAAACATCAGGTATGATGTTGTATCGATCAGGTAGTGTAAGGGTTACGCCTGCTTCACAGTGACAGACCAAACTCCCCGTTTAAAGGGACAGTCTACACCAGAATTTTTATTGTTTTAAAAGATAGATAATCCCTTTATTACCCATTTCCCAGTTTTGCATAACTAACACATTTATAATAATATACTTTTAACCTCTGTGATTATCTTGTATCTAAGCCTCTGCAAACTGCCCCTTTTTTCAGTTCTTTTGACAGACTTGCAGTCTAGCCAATCAGTGCCTGCTCCCAGATAACTTCTCGTGCACGAGCACAGTGTTATCTATATGAAATACGTGAACTAACACCCTCTAGTGGTGAAAAACTGTTAAAATGCAATCTGAAAGAGGTGGGCTTCAAGGTCTAAGAAATTAGCATATGAACCTCCTAGGTTAAGCTTTCAACTAAGAATACCAAGAGAACAAAGCAAAATTGGTGATAAAAGTAAATTGGAAAATTGTTTAAAATTACATGCTCTATCTGAATCATGAAAGTTTATTTTGGCCTAGACTGTCCCTTTAACGCACATCAAACAACCGCAAACAGTCCATTTGCACAACCGCAAACTCCCCATTTGCACAAGGTTGGATACCAAGCTAGCCATGTCCCGTTCCTTGTCCTCACTGATGTCATTGAAGGTCTCTTCCTCCACCCAACCACGTACAACACCAAGGGTCCCCGAAAGGTGACAACAAGCCCCCTGGGACGCCTGATGTGTTTGGTCTTCCACCTCCTCAAAGCCACCTTCCTCCTCTCACTCCTCTTCTTCAGACTCCTCTCTCTGCGTTGCCTCTCTCTGCATTATTATAAGGTGTGTTAAGTAGTACTATTCCTATCATTTTAATCCCTGTTACGTCCCCTATCAGGGGACATGTATATGGCATGGATTTTAGGAACCGGGAGATGGAAAAAGATGCTTGGTCGGTCCTCCTACTTCAAATTTGGGGCACTGCGCGTGCAATCTACTGTGCCACCAGATATGAGTGGTGTGTTAAGTAGTACTATTCTGATCAGTTTAATCCCTGTTACGTTCCCTATCAGGGGACGTGTATATGGCATGGATATGTATATGGCATGGCCAAAACACAAGTGGCTGTCAGATAACAGTCCGGCCACGAGATAGATTTGATAGATAGATACATAGATTAGATAGATAGATCAATAGATACAATAAATGCATTTGATAGATATGATAGATAGATTTGATAGATAAATAGATAGATTTGATAGATAGATAATTTCCCAGACAGAGAATTACAAGACGTGCGGTCTGGGACCCATGGTAAGGTTCCCAGAGGCAGTTGCGGCGCCCGAGGCTCTGATTAGAACAGAGCACTCTGGAACGTATCTGCCCTCGGCCGAAATCGGAACATTCTTTAGCTTTCTGTCTGTCGGCCAAATGTCCGTCTGCCAAATGTCCTTCTGCATTTTGTCAGAGCACCACGTGCAATCTACTGTGCCACCAGATATGAGTGGCGTGTTAAGTAGTACTATTCTGATCAGTTTAATCCCTGTTACGTCCCCTATCAGGGGACGTGTATATGACCTGGATTTTAGGAACCGGGAGATGGAAAAAGATGCTTGGTCGGTCCTCCTACTTCAAATTTGGGGCACTGTGCGTGCAATCTACTGTGCCACCAGATATGAGTGGTGTGTTAAGTAGTACTATTCTGATCAGTTTAATCCCTGTTACATCCCCTATCAGGGGACATGTATATGGCATGGATTTTAGGAACCGGGAGATGGAAAAAGATGCTTGGTCGGTCCTCCTACTTCAAATTTGGGGCACTGCACGTGCAATCTACTGTGCCACCAGATATGAGTGGTGTGTTAAGTAGTACTATTCTGATCAGTTTATTCCCTGTTACGTCCCCTATCAGGGGACGTGTATATGGCATGGATTTTAGGAACCGGGAGATGGAAAAAGATGCTTGGTCGGTCCTCCTACTTCAAATTTGGGGCACTGCGCGTGCAATCTACTGTGCCACCAGATATGAGTGGTGTGTTAAGTAGTACTATTCTGATCAGTTTAATCCCTGTTACGTCCCCTATCAGGGGACGTGTATATGGCATGGATATGTATATGGCATGGCCGAAACACAAGTGGCTGTCAGATAACAGTCCGGCCACGAGATAGATAGATTTGATAGATAGATACATAGATTAGATAGATAGATCAATAGATGCAATAGATACATTTGATAGATATGATAGATAGATAGATAGATTTGATAGATAAATAGATAGATTTGATAGATAGATAATTTCCAAGACAGAGAATTACAAGACGTGCGGTCTGTGACCCATGGTAAGGTTCCCAGAGTTAGTTGCGGCGCACAAGGCTCTAATTAGAACAGAGCATTCTGGAACGTATCTGCCCTCGGCAGAAATCGGAACATTCTTTAGCTTTCTGTCTGTCGGCCAAATGTCCGTCTGCCAAATGTCCGTCTGCCAAATGTCCATCTGCCAAATGTCCTTCTGCATTTTGTCAGAGCACCGCGTGCAATCTTCTGTGCCACCAGATATGAGTGGTGTGTTAAGTAGTACTATTCTGATCAGTTTAATCCCTGTTACGTCCCCTACCAGGGGACGTGTATATGGCATGGACTTTAGTAAGCGGGAGATGGAAAAAGATGCTTGGTCGGTCCTCCTACTTCAAATTTGGGGCACTGTGCGTGCAATATACTGTGCCACCAGATATGAGTGGTGTGTTAAGTAGTACTATTCTGATCAGTTTAATCCCTGTTACGTCCCCTATCAGGGGACGTGTATATGGCATGGATTTTAGGAACCGGGAGATGGAAAAAGATGTTTGGTCGGTCCTCCTACTTCAAATTTGGGGCACTGCGCGTGCAATCTACTGTGCCACCAGATATGAGTGGTGTGTTAAGTAGTACTATTCTGATCAGTTTAATCCCTGTTACGTCCCCTATCAGGGGACGTGTATATGGCATGGATATGTATATGGCATGGCCGAAACACAAGTGGCTGTCAGATAACAGTCCGGCCACAAGATAGATAGATTTGATAGATAGATAGATACATAGATTAGATAGATAGATCAATAGATGCAATAGATATATTTGATAGATACGATAGATTTGATAGATACATAGATAGATTTGATAGATAGATAATTTCCAAGACAGAGAATTACAAGACGTGCGGTCTGTGACCCATGGTAAGGTTCCCAGAGTCAGTTGCGGCGCCCGAGGCTCTGATTAGAACAGAGCACTCTGGAACGTATCTGCCCTTGGCCGAAATCGGAACATTCTTTAGCTTTCTGTCTGTCGGCCAAATGTCCGTCTGCCAAATGTCCTTCTGCATTTTGTCAGAGCACCGCATGCAATCTACTGTGCCACCAGATATGAGTGGTGTGTTAAGTAGTACTATTCTGATCAGTTTAATCCCTGTTATGTCCCCTAACAGGGGACATGTATATGGCATGGATTTTAGGAACCGGGAGATGGAAAAAGATGCTTGGTTGGTCCTCCTACTTCAAATTTGGGGCACTGCGAGTGCAATCTACTGTGCCACCAGATATGAGTGGTGTGTTAAGTAGTACTATTCTGATCAGTTTAATCCCTGATACGTCCCCTATCAGGGGGCGTGTATATGGCATGGATTTTAGGAACCGGGAGATGGAAAAAGATGCTTGGTCGGTCCTCCTACTTCAAATTTGGGGCACTGTGCGTGTAATCTACTGTGCCACCAGATTTGAGTGGTGTGGTTTTTGAAGCCACAGTGCAGCACCAGAGGCCATAAAAATTTGGCATGTACACATGCCTGAAAAATTAGGTATTGTTGCAGCCGCTGCTGTAGCAGCGGCCAGAAAAATTGATGTTTGTTTCCCAGGCAGAAAGTGCCCTAAAACATTGTGGCTTGAACCCTAGTTGGTGGCGGATAAGTCACGCAAGTCATCCGGCATTCGAAGATAAAATACAGCAGCGTGTGGACCATTTTTAGCCCAAGGCAGCTCATCTCATCAGGCCTTTTTTACTCGAATGTATCGCCCAATGTCAGTCCCTTTGGGATCCATCCCTCATTCATCTTAATAAAGGTTAGGTAATCTAGACTTTTTTGACCTAGACGACTTCTCTTCTCAGTGACAATACCTCCTACTGCACTGAAGGTCCTTTCTGACAGGACACTTGAAGCGGGGCAGGCCAGAAGATCTATCGCAAATTGGGATAGCTCAGGCCACAGGTCAAGCCTGCACACCCAGTAGTCAAGGGGTTCATTGCTCCTCAGAGTGTCGAGATCTGCAGTTAAGGCGAGGTAGTCTGCTACCTGTCGGTCGAGTCGTTCTCTGAGGGTGGACCCTGAAGGGCTGTGGCGATGCATAGGACTTAACAAGCTCCGCATGTCCTCCATCAACAACACATTTGTAAAGCATCCTGTCCTTGCCGGCGTGGTTGTGGGAGTCGGAGGATTACTTTCACCTCTTCCCCTGTTAGATTCCCGTTATGCTGTGACATCACCCTTATAGGCTGTGTAAAGCATACTTTTCAATTTATTTTGGAACTGCTGCATCCTTTCCGACTTGCGGTAATTCAGTAACATTTCAGGCACTTTATGCTTATACCGGGGGTCTAGTAGCGTGGACACCCAGTACAGGTCGTTCTCCTTCAGCTTGTTTATACGAGGGTCCCTCAACAGGCACGACAGCATGAAAGACCCCATTTGCACAAGGTTGGATGCCGAGCTACTCATGTCCCGTTCCTCATCCTCAGTGATCTCACTGAAGGTATCTTCTTCCCCCCCAGCCACGTACAACACCACGGGTACCAGATAGGTGACAACGAGCACCCTGGGATGCCTGTTGTGGTTGGTCTTCCTCCTCCTCCTCAAAGCCACATTCCTCCTCTGACTCCTCTTCCTCACAATCCTCTTCCAGTGTTGCCGCTGGTCCAGCAAGCGATGCTGATAAGGCTGTTTCTGGTGGTGATGGTAACCACAACTTTTCCTCTTCCTCTTCACGCTCATCTACGGCCTGATCCAGCACTTTTCACAGGGCACGCTCCAGGAAGAAAACAAATGGTATGATGTCGCTGATGGTGCCTTCAGTGCCACTGACTAGGTTTGTCACCTCCTGAAAAGGACGCATGAGCCTACAGGTATTGCGCATGAGCATCCAGTAACGTGGCAAAAAAATTCCCAGCTCCGCAGAGGCTGTCCTAGCACCCCGGTTATACAAATACTCGTTAACGGCTTTTTCTTGTTGGAGCAGGCGGTCGAACATTAGGAGTGTTGAATTCCGTGTCGGGCTGTCGCAAATCAAGCGCCTCACTGGCATGTTGTTTCGACGCTGGATATCTGAAAAGTGCGCCATGGCCGTGTAGGAACACCTGAAATGGCCACACACCTTCCTGGCCTGCTTTAGGACGTCCTGTAAGCCTGGGTACTTATTCACAAAGCGTTGTACAAACAGATTACACACATGTGCCATGCACGGCACATGTGTCAACTTGCCCAATTTCAATGCCGCCACCAAATTACTTCCGTTGTCAGAAACCACTTTGCCGATCTCCAGTTGGTGCGGAGTCAGCCACTGATCCACCTGTGCGTTCAGGGCGGACAGGAGTGATGGTCCGGTGTGACTCTCTGCTTTCAGGCAAGTCAACCCCAAGACGGCGTGACACTGCCGTATCCGGGATGTGGAATAGTACCTGGGGAGCTGGGGGGGTGCCATTGATGTGGAGCAAGATGCAGCAGCAGAAGAGGACTCAGCCGAGGAGGTTATGGAAGAGGATGGAGTAAGAGGAGTAGAGGAGGTGGCAGCAGGCCTGCCTGCAAGTTGTGGCGGTGTCACCAACTCCTCTGCAGAGCCACACATTCCATGCTTGTCAGCCGTCAGCAGGTTTACCCAATGCACAGTGTAGGTGATATACCTGCCCTGACCATGCTTTGCAGACCAGGTATCAGTGGTCAGATGGACCCTTGCCCCAACACTGTGTGCCAGACATGCCATTACTTTCTTTCGCACAATCGAGTACAGGTTGGGGATTGCCTTTTGTGAAAAGAAATTTCAGCCGGGTACCTTCCACTGCGGTGTCCCAATAGCTACAAATTTTTTGAACGCCTCAGACTCCACCAGCTTGTATGGTAAAAGCTGGCGGGCTAAGAGTTCAGACAAGCCAGCTGTCAGATGCTGGGCAAGAGGGTGACTTTGTGACATTGGCTTCTTACGCTCAAACATGTCCTTGACAGACACCTGACTGTGGGCAGATGAGCAGGAAATGCTCCGGAAGAGAGATGGAGTGGCGGATGGTTGAGAGGGGGCAAGGAGGACAGCAGTGGTTGATGTGGCTGAAGATCTGGACCAGGAGGAGGATGGCGGCTTTGAGTTTGTGTGCTGCTTGTACTCATGTGTTGATCCCATAGGCGTATGTGATGTGCGATCATGTTCCTTCGCAAAGCAGTTGTACCTAGGTGGGTGTTGGACTTCCCACAACTCAGTTTCTTTTGGCACAGGTTGCAAATGGCATCACTGTTGTCAGAGGCAGACACACAAAAAAATGCCACACTGCTAAGCTCTGCGATGACGGCATTCTGGTTGTGACAACAGCATGCGTTGATTGCCGTGCTGTCTGGCTGACCCCGGGTGCCGATGCATGCTGTCTGACTGTGCCACTAGCTCCTTGTGACAACCTCCCCCTGCTTCCAACTCGTCTCCTCCTCCTCCTCTCTGTCTCCCCATCTGAACTTTCCCCCTGTTCTTCTTCTCTTCTAACGGGCACCCACGTGACATCCACAGACGCATCGTCATAATCAACCGCTTCACTTGTATCTGACAAATCAACAAAGGAAGCAGCAGCGGGTACAACATCATCATCATCACACCGTACATCCATGTCTGTAATGCTGCCTGACTGAGACATATCACTGTTATCTACATCCTCTGTCAATGATGGTTGCGCATCACACATTTCTTCCAACTGATGTGTAAATAACTCCTCTGACAGATCAAGTGAAGCGGCTGTGGTGTTGGTGGTGGCGGCAGGCGGGCGAGTGGTAACTTGAGAGGTGTCCGAAGATAAGCTGGAGGAGGATGGTGCTTCAAGGTTCGGAGCGGAAGCTATAGAAGATTGGGTATCCTGTGTTAAAAAGTCAACTATGTCCTCAGAACTTTTTGAGTTCATGGTACGTGGCCTCTGAACACTGGGCATTATTCTAGGGCCAAAGGGAATCACAGCACCACGACCACAACGGCACCTGCGGGGTGGCCTGCCTCTGCCTGTCATTTTTTTTTCAATGTACACTTACACTACTATTAAACAAGATATGAGTGGTGCCACTGGGCAAGTGGGCACAGTATACGCTGTGAGCCTGACACAAAAAAGCAGACTGATGTTTCACAGTCCAAAAAGTTTTTTTTTGTTTTAAATGTACACTTACACTACTATTAAACAAGATATGAGTGGTGGCACTGGGCAAGTGGGCACAGTATACGCTGTGAGCCTGACACAAAAAAGCAGACTGATGTTTCACAGTCAAAAAAGTTTTTTTTTGTTTTAAATGTACACTTACACTACTATTAAACAAGATATGAGTGGTGGCACTGGGCAAGTGGGCACAGTATACGCTGTGAGCCTGACACAAAAAAGCAGACTGATGTTTCACAGTCAAAAAAGTTTTTTTGTTTTAAATGTACACTTACACTACTATTAAAAAAGATATGAGTGGTGGCACTGGGCAAGTGGGCCTGGCACACACGCTGGCAGGCAGGCAACTGCAATTAGATTACACAAGCAGACTGATGTTTCACAGTCAAAAAAGTTGTTTTTTTTAACCCCTTAACGCCCAAGGACGTGCAGGGTACGTCCTCTAAAGGATGTCAGTTAACGACCAAGGATGTACCCTGCACGTCCTCGGTGTGGAAAGCAGCTGGAAGCGATCCTGCTCGCTTCCAGCTGCTTTCCGGTTATTGCAGCGATGCCTCGATATCGAGGCATCCTGCAATAACACTGTCTGGCCATCCGATGCAGAGAGAGCCACTCTGTGGCCCTCTCTGCACCGGACATCGATGGCCGGTATCGTTGGTGGGTGGGAGCCGACTTGGGAGGCGGGTGGGCGGCCATCGTGAGATGCGTAAGGTGGAGGGGGGCGGGATCGGAAGCGGAGCCGACGGGGGCACGCACGGGCGCGCGCGCGTGCACGGGGGGTGGCGGGCGCGTGCACGGGGCGGGAGCGGGTGGGAACCGCTACACTACAGAAAAAAAGTTAAAGAAAAGTAAAAAAAAAATTAAATAAACGTTTTTTTTTTAACCATCTAAGGGATCTGGAAGGGGTGGGGGGTTGGTCTTGGGGGGGGGGGAAAGCTACACTACAGAAAAGGGACATTTTTTATTTAAAAAAAGCATTTTTTTCACTAAACTGGGTACTGGCAGACAGCTGCCAGTACCCAAGATGGCGCACATTAAGTCAGAGGGGGAGGGTTAGAGAGCTGTTTAGTGGGGGATCAGTGAGGTTGGGGGCTAAGGGGGATCCCTACACAGAAGCATATGTAAATATGCTAACAAAAAATGCACAAAAAAGCCCAAATATACCTTTTATGTTAGTACTGGCAGAGTTTCTGCCAGTACTTAAGATGGCGGGGACATTTGTGGGGTAGGGGAGGGAAGAGAGATGTTTGGGAGGGATCAGGGGGTCTGATGTTTCAGGTGGGAGGCTGATCTTTACACTAAAGCTAAAATTAACCCTGCAAGCTCCCTACAAGCTACCTAATTAACCCCTTCACTGCTAGCCATAATACACGTGTGATGCGCAGCGCCATTTAGCAGCATTCTAATTACCAAAAAGCAACTCCAAAGTCATATATGTCTGCTATTTCTGAACAAAGGGGATCCCAGAGAAGCATTTACAACCATTTGTGCCATAATTGCACAAGCTGTTTGTAAATTATTTCAGTGAGAAACCTAAAATTGTGAAAAATTTTACGTTTTTTTTAATTTGATCGCATTTGGCGGTGAAATGGTGGCATGAAATATACCAAAATGGGCCTAGATCAATACTTGGGGTTGTCTACTACACTACACTAAAGCTAAAATTACCCCAAAAAGCTCCTTACATGCTCCCTAATTAACCCCTTCACTGCTGGGCATAATACACGTGTGGTGCGCAGTGGCATTTAGCGGCCTTCTAATTACCAAAAAGCAATGCCAAAGCCATATATGTCTGCTATTTCTGAACAAAGGGGATCCCAGAGAAGAATTTACAACCATTTATGCCATAATTGCACAAGCAGTTTGTAAATAATTTCAGTGAGAAACTGAAAGTTTGTGAAAAAATTTGTGAAAAAGTGAACAATTTTTTGTATTTGATCGCATTTGGCGGTGAAATGGTGGCATGAAATATACCAAAATGGGCCTAGATCAATAATTTGGGATGTCTTCTAAAAAAAAATATATACATGTCAATGGATATTCAGGGATTCCTGAAAGATATTAGTGTTCTAATGTAACTAGCGTTAATTTTGAAAAAAAATGGTTTGAAAATAGCAAAGTGCTACTTGTATTTATGGCCCTATAAGTTACAAAAAAAGCAAAGAAGATGTAAACATTGGGTATTTCTAAACTCAGGACAAAATTTAGAAACAATTTAGCATGGGTGTTTTTTGGTGGTTGTAGATATGTAACAGATTTTGGGGTTCAAAGTTAGAAAAAGTGTGTTTTTTTCCATTTTTCCTCATATTTTATAATTTTTTTATAGTAAATGATAAGATATGATGAAAATAATGGTATTTTTAGAAAGTCCATTTAATGGCGAGAAAAACGGTATATAATATGTGTGGGTACAGTAAATGAGTAAGAGGAAAATTTCAGCTAAACACAAACACCGCAGAAATGTAAAAATAGCCTTGGTCCCAAACGGACAGAAAATGGAAAAGTGCTCTGGTCACTAAGGGGTTAAATTTACACTACTGTTACACCAGATATGAGTGGTGGCACTGGACAAGTGGGCACAGTATACACTGTGAGCCTGGCACACACGCTGGCAGGCATGCAACTGCAATTAGATTACACAAGCAGACTGATGTTTCACAGTCAAAAAAGTTTTTTTTTTTTAAATTTACACTACTGTTACACCAGATATGAGTGGTGGCACTGGGCAAATGGGCACAGTATACGCTGTGAGCCTGGCACACACGCTGGCAGGCAGGCAACTGCAATTAGATTACACTAGCAGACGGATGTTTCACAGTCAAAAAAGTTTTTTTTTTAAATTTACACTACTGTTACAACAGATATGAGTGGTGGCACTGGGCAAGTGGGCCTGGCACACACCCTGGCAGGCAGGCAACTGCAATTAGATTACACAAGCAGACTGATGTTTCACAGTCAAAAAGGTTTTTTTTTTAAATTTACACTACTGTTACACCAGATATGAATGGTGGCACTGGGCAAGTGGGCACAGTATATGCTGTGAGCCTGGCACACACGCTGGCAGGCAGGCAACTGCAATTAGATTACACTAGCAGACGGATGTTTCACAGTCAAAAAAGTTTTTTTTTTTAATTTACACTACTGTTACACCAGATATGAGTGGTGTCACTGGGCAAGTGGGCCTGGCACACACGCTGGCAGGCAGGCAGGGAACTGCAATTAGATTACACTAGCAGACTGATGTTTCACAGTCAAAAAAGTTTTGTTTTTTTTAAATTTACAATCCTGTTACACCAGATATGAGTGGTGGCACTGGGCAAGTGGGCCTGGCACACACGCTGGCAGGCAACTGCAATTAGATTACACTAGCAGACTGATGTTTCACAGTCAAAAAAGTTTTTTTTTTTTTAAATTTACAATCCTGTTACACCAGATATGAGTGGTGGCACTGGGCAAGTGGGCCTGGCACACACGCTGGCAGGCAACTGCAATTAGATTACACTAGCAGACTGATGTTTCACAGTCAAAAAAGTTTTTTTTTTTTAAATTTACACTACTGTTACACCAGATATGAGTGGTGGCACTGGGCAAGTGAGCCTGGCACACACGCTGGCAGGCAGGCAACTGCAATTAGATTACACAAGCAGACTGATGTTTCACAGTCAAAAAAGTGTTGCTTTTTTAAATTTACACTACTGTTACACTAGATATGAGTGGTGGCACTGGGCAAGTGGGCACAGTATACGCTGTGAGCCTGGCACACACGCTGGCAGGCAGGCAACTGCAATTAGATTACACTAGCAGACTGATGTTTCACAGTCAAAAAAGTTTTTTTTTTTTTTAATTTACACTACTGTTACACCAGATATGAGTGGTGGCACTGGGCAAGTGGGCCTGGCACACACGCTGGCAGGCAGGCAACTGCAATTAGATTACACTAGTAGACTGATGTTTCACAGTCAAAAAAGTTTTTTTTTTTTAAATTTACACTACTGTTACAACAGATATGAGTGGTGGCACTGGGCAAGTGGGCCTGGCACACACGCTGGCAGGCAGGCAACTTCAATTAGATTACACAAGCAGACTGATGTTTCACAGTCCCTCCTCTCACTAAGAAAGCAGCTTCCGAATGAATCTAAAATGGCTGCTGTCCAGGAGCTGGGAGGGTCTGGGAGGGAGGGTCTGCTGCTGATTGGCTGGAATGTGTCTGCAGACTGTGAGATACAGGGTCAAAGTTTGCTCAATGATGACAAATAGGGGAGGATCGAACATCGCATATGTTTGCCCGCCGTTGCGAACGTGAACAAGCTATGTTCGCCGGGAACTATTCGCCGGCGAACAATTCGTGACATCACTACCCCTGAATCAATGAAGGCTTGAGTGTGGGCAGTATTTAAAGGAAGGTAAGGGTAACAGGTACCAGGATCCAAGAGGAGTGAGGGGATTTAGTTGAGATCATGCTTAGAGGTACCCCAGTGTTATTCCATAAGCAATGTCCTTTACCGGCCGAATGTCTGGGTGTTAGATCCACAATAAAAACATAATCTCAGTCTCCTTCTTCTCTGCCTTTCAGACTCTGAAGGTTTGAAGGAGGAGAGATCCATGGGTTCCTCTACTGAGGTAACTGGAGCTCCTGAAGGGCCGAATAGAAGGACGGGAGGGAAGGACCCTCCTTGTTCTGTCTCTCTCGGCTTGTCTTTCCTGAAAGCGAGAGTCCAGATCGATACAAAGCGCTATAAAGTCATCCAAAGAAGAAGGAATATCACAATAAGTGAGTTCATCTTTGATGCAATCATGGAGACCCCTCCTAAAGGCTGCCTTGAGAGCACTGCCATCACAAGTGGTTTCAAGTGCCAAGGTACGGAACTCGATGGCAAAATGTGCCACAGTTTTTTTGCCCTGGCGGAGATCCAGGAGAGAATATTCTGCAGCAGAGGTACGGCCAGAAGTCCCAAACACAGAAGATAAAGCAGAAATGAACTCATCAGCATCATGCAGGAGTGTAGCGTTCTGTTCCAAAAGGGGAGAGACCCAGGCTAGGGCCTTGTCCTTTAGCAAGGAAATGATAAAGGTGACCCTTGACTGATGAGACTGAAAGGTGTGAGGATCATTGCGGAAGTGCAGCCTGCATTGGTTTAGAAAGCCCCTGCAATCAGTAGTACCTTCATACTTGTCAGGCAAGGATATCCGGGGTATGCTTCCAGAAGCAGAGGAAGAAGTCACAGTACTAGGAGTAGGGGCTGGTGGTGTAGTAACATGAGTGGAATCCCTTGCTGCAACTAGTAAGGAGAGTTGAGCGGTAATAGCCTCTAACTTGGAATCCATATTCTGCAACTGTGTGGTATGGGTTCCCAACATCTGTCCCTGAAGATAAACAGCTTGTGCCACCTCATCTGGCTGCATGGCCCAAGTATAATGTAACGCTCGTGGGATACTCATATATCAGACCAAACTCGGCCAGTAGTCTTGTTATCCCGGCGTCGAGCCGGAATGATAGGGAATATCCCAGAGCAGAGAAAGTTAGTGAGATGAGGAAGGCGGCACTCACCACAGGCAGGACAGTCCCCAGCGGCAACAGCAGAGCAGTCCAAGGATGAACCACTAGAATGGTCAGGCAGGCAGGGTTTGGCAACAGCAAAGCAGTCCAGCAGATTGAGGGTTAAGGCAGGTAGAGTAGTCAGACAGGCAGGTTCAGCAACAGTAATCAATCCAGCAGTTTAAGGGTTAAGGCAGGTAGAGTAGTCAGACAGGCAGGTTCAGCAACAATAATCAATCCAGCAGCTTAAGGATTAAGGCAGGAGAGTAGTCAGGCAGGCAGGTTCAGTAACGGTATTTAGGCACTTAGAACGATCTGTCACACCCAGGAGTACACAAAATAACACCTATACTTGGGCAGTGACAGATCGTTTGTGGAAAGTTTAAATAGGCGCAGGATTCACACCACTGAGGTCTGACCGGCATCAAAAGCGCGCGGCGATGACGTCAGTGCTGCACGCATATGAGCCGACACTGCCCCTGGCAACTAGCAGGGAAGGAGACGCTGCGCCCCTAGTAACCGCTAGAGCGGCGTGGCGTGACATACTGTATATTTTTTTTACCTATTGATCACATTTTTTTATTGTTCTATTGAAATGTAGGCTGTTAGTCGACCGTCACTAGACGTCATCCGCCCACTTATTCAAGAGCGCTTGCGCAATTAATTTTTCTGTGGATTCCACACTGTGCGCGCTCCCGTTTTGTGCATGCGTTCTAGTTTCAGGTAGGAATCCCTTAATACATGGTAGGCAGCATCGGAGAGTAGCACATGCACAGTTTAATTCCGAATCATGAACGCGCTGTTGAGAGCGGGTGGGACCGCTCAAGACGTCACAGCTTGTAGAACAGGGAAGTAGGGCTTGGGAGGAGTCAGCGGCCAAACAGCGAGGGAATGTGAAATATATTTTTACGGATAAATATACCAGTAATAAAATAAAAAAACTTGGCGAATACATTAAGGTACTATTGAGAAATGGTTGGTTAGCTGCAATACCGGATAACTTTACCTTCACTTAAGTTATTACAAGTGGTGGGTTAAGTGTTGCACTTGAGTGCAAGCCACATTACTGCTGTAAAAGTTTGCACATTTTAAATCCTGAAATAAACCATTATTATTATTATTATTAAAAGTATAGCACAGAACTCTGCTACTTGCAAACTGGCTTATCACACCCTCGTCTTAGCCCATTACTAACTGAACTTTACTGAGTGCCCTCATAGAAGTCTATTACTTGAGAGAATTATCGCACCTGCAGCATTCAACATGCAGATGTTAGCGAGTCTTAGACTATAGCGCGTGTTCCAAAAATTATTTTGGACTTATAAAAATAATATGAGTGCAAAACTAGGAGCGGTACTGATTGTGTCTGAGCAATATCACTAGTATTTTACAGCTAAAAAGCAATGTAGAATCAAACATGTTTCCCACCTCATCTGTCATAGACAATGATTAAGCACCAGGCGTGAAACATGTTAGACTGTACCTTGCGTTAGAGCTCTTCTGTTTTTAAATGTTTACAATAATGTTTATTTTTTACACAGGATTTTACCCTATAATTATTATTTGAGGCACAAGCATGCATCAAAAATGTGTGCCAAACAGGCCAGGTATTCATATGGTTCTAATTAAAGTTGGAAAAAAATGACCATTTAACTTTAGGGAATTGTACTTGTGTTATAGCTGAATATAGCTGAATATTGAGATCACTTAGAATTGTGCAATGTCTCCCTCCAGTGGATAAGAAGGCAATTAACAATTATTAAAAACATAAAACAGTTCACCATTAAATGCCATTTTAGTAACAAACTGGGATGTTAAGTAGCACCTTTATAATACCATTTTAAATTGGGTTATAACCTAAGGGAGGGGGGAAGGGAAATTACATGTGTGACATGCATTTAGTATGCCTAAATGTATACACACACTATATGTATATGATCTTCTTTACACGTTACTCCTCATCTGCTGCACCTCTCTACCAATCTCATCACTGGCTTCCTCTAACCTTCAGAATAAAACACAACATTCTGACTCTGAGATTCAAGGTTCTCAATAACACTGCTCCATCCTATATCTCCAACCTCATCCCCGGATACTCTCCCTCCCATCTGATCATGACCTCCTACTCTCCTCCTCTCTTGTTACCTCCTCACATTCCTGTTTACAGGACTTCTCCAGACTGGCCCTATCTTGTGGTACTCTCTGCCCCACTCCACAAGACTCTCCCCTGTTTCAAACACTCCTTAAAGACTCTGCTGTTCAGGGATGCAGACGATATACACTAACATTTTCTTATCTTAGTTCCTCTTCTCCTTTTTTTCATCTTCTTGAACCCCCTTAGCTTGTAAGCGTACAAGCTCAGATGTTTTGTAGATCACCTTTATGAGAGCTGATTTACAGTGCAGCTCTTGGCAGGGCCCCCTACCCAATTGTCTCCCATAAATGATACCTTGCATATTAGACCTTGTTTATAGCGCTGCGGAATCTGTTGGCGCTCTACAAAAAACTGAAAATAATACAAAAACTGATAATAAACATCTAAATCTTACTAACATAACATAGTAAAATAGTAGATGAGGTTGAAAGAAGACAAAAGTCCATCAAGTTGAACCTATACAGAGACTTGTACAGCCAAGAAATTTTTGGTTCGTCTGAAATTTTCGTACCAAATATTCGGGGATATTAATTTTCCCAAATATTTATTGGCTGCATTATTTTGAATTTTTTTTGTTTAAAACGAAACTAATACTGAATTTTAGTTAAACATTTACAATAATTTTCGTTAAAACAAATGTAAACGTAAAGCAAGAGGGGTAGCCATACTGTTCCATAAAATCCTAAACTATACAATAACTAAAACAGAAAGAGACCCAGAGGGACGTTACATTATGGCCCATATAATTGTAGATAACCTTCTATTAGTACTAGTAGTAGTATACACCCCTAACGACAAAAAAACTGAGTTCTGGCAACAGCTACAGCAAAGATTATTAAATGTACAGGTAGACACCATCTTTCTGGTTGAATATAGCCCCAAAAGTACCGACAGATTTAAAAATCAACAAATAAATGCAAGATTAGCCCCAAGACCCAAATACCATAAAAAAGACTCTAGACTATTGGGTAAATTCCTCAACTCAATATGCCATATAGACATTTGCAGGGAACAGAACACAGACACTAGAGATTTTACCTGCCTCACTAGATCCAAAGACACGCTTTTGCAAATAGATATGTTTCTAGTTGCGGCAAAAATAAGCCCCAGAATTAAAGATGCTAAAATACACCCCATTACTTTCTCAGACCATGCCCCCATCTCACGTCAAATGTCAAGAACCCAACATACCTCCTCGAATATAAGATGGAGATTCCCCAACTATTTATACAAAGATGTCAATCTTTATAGATACCTAACTCAGCATTGACAGGCCTACCAAACTGTAAACTCAAAACATACCAATGACCCACTCCTTTTTTTGGGCAACAGCCAAGGCAGTGCTTAGAGGGGTGATCACCTCTTATGCAGCAGGGATTAATAAAAAAAAAAAACAGACTTAGAGGAGACTTATTGCTAAAACAAATGAAAAATGCATACAACAAATATCTAAGGTGTCTGACTAATTCTCATAGAATCAAATACAAAGAAATAAAAATCAATAGAGATGCCTTTCTTAATCCGAACGCAGTATACTCTCTTACAATCTCCCAAGCCAAATTTTACAGATTTCGAAATGGCACAGGCAAATATTTAGCAAATATTACTAAACTCTCACGTAAACAGACCTCAATTTTAGCAGCCAAGGACAAAGACAAGATACTAACCAATGAAAAAGACATGCAGAAAACATTTTCCAATTATTATAAAAAACTATATTATGACCAACCCATAGATGAAACACTAAAACACAACTTTTGGAAAGGAATACAAATGCCCCAATTAACAGAAGTTCAGATAGATGCTCTAAATACACCCATAACCCTCCCAGAAGTCCTACAAACTATTAAAAAGATCCTGACGTAAAAAACACCAGACCCAGTTGGTATGCCAAGGGAACTATTTAAGATACTTTAAGTAGAAATTGGAGGCACACTAGTAAATTTATTCAACCATATTATGCAAGACGACAGCCAACTTTCTCAGAGATTCACAGAAGCCACTATAACACTTATACCAAAACCAGGAAGAGACCCACTACTCCCTAGTTCATACAGACCCATCTCACTCCTAAATACCGACTACAAGATATTCACTAAGATTTGGGCAAACAGACTAGCCCCTATCTTACCATTAATAATCCACCCAGATCAAACAGGCTTTGTAAAACATAGATCTTTAGTTTCTAATGTGCATAAATTACAATGAATCTTTTCTTATTCTGAAAAAAATGAAGATAAGCACAAAGACCTGCCGGAAGCATGCCTACTCATGCTTGATGCTGAAAAAGCTTTTGACAAGGTTTTGTGGGGTCACTTGTACATGGTATTGGGGAAATGTGGGTTTCAGTAAAACTTTGTGACAGCCATCAAAGCTATAGACACTAATCCCACAGCATCCAACCTTATTAATGGCAACATATCTCCTTCCTTCCAGTTTAAAAGAGGTACCCGACAAGGATGCCCCCTTTCGCCCATGTTGTTTGATCTAGCTATCAAACCTCTAGTCATTCAGATTAGAAATCAGATCCCTAGCTTACGGGAAAACTAACTTACTGCTCTCGCTGTTTGCAGACGACATGATACTGTATATTGTCAACCCCCAAGTTAATACCCCCAAGATCATGACTATGAGAGAGCAATTTGGGAAAGTTTTCAGGGTACCAGGTAAATAAAACCAAATCTGAACTCCTCTGGTTAACACCAACAACAGAATAAAAAAATCTGAAATTACGACTTTAAACTAGTAACCTCTAATTTCACGTACCTGGGAATAAAGCTTTCACACAATACAAACACCTGGTACAAACTAAATTATAAGCCGATAATATTAGAAATTAAATCCCTCCTTAGTACCTGGAGCCCCATGTCGCTAGCTCTTTCGGCAAGAGTAAATCTTATTGAAATGATAATATTTCCCATGTTGCTCTACCTGTTCCAAATGATACCAGAACCCTTAACAAAACTAGACATACAGACACTAAACGCCTCTATCACAAATTTTGTGTGGAAAGGGAAAAAACATAGAATAGGACTATGCAAACAGACAGCTACCCCTTCCAAAGGTGGCTTAGGCCTCCCTAACCTTCAATACAATAACTGGGCAGCACAAACTAAATATGTGATGGATTGGTGGCTTGACATAGATAGATTTACAGCACTGGATCTTGAAAAAGTGATTATTAAACCCTGGTCACTAGCTCTCCTCCCATATCTTCCAATGAACAAGGTTGACCCTAAACTACAAAGACTCATACCATTCACAGGCCCCATTAGGGCCTGGCAACAACTATGCAAACATCTGCTAATATAACCACATGAGACTAAATACCTACCTCTCAGAGGTAACCCAAATTTCATGCCGGGACTCACTACCATGCCATTCAAAATATGGGAACAAAAAGACTCAGACACATTTACCATCTGCAGACACAAGATAGCACTACAATGGTCCCATTTTCGGACTTAGTAAACAAACATAACATACCACGCCAACATTATTTTGCATATCTACAAGCTAAACATTACATACAAAACATAGCAGACTTACAAATCAGAGGACCCCATGCAGCAAAAATAAACAGAATTGTTAATTGGGTTAAATAAGGCACAAGATCCATAACGCCCATCTATAACTTACTTTAGGAAAACCTATACAAGACATTGATAACACAGTTAGCTTCAGACTGGTCAAATAGACTAGAAATTACTATTTTATATACCCAAATCTTGAAAAGCTTTGAGACAGTTAAGAAAGCTACGCTCTCAATGGATATAAGAGAGTCGCACACAAAACTCATAGATTAAGCATACATTACCCCTAAAGACTACCAAAAATGGACACCCAATGAACCACAAATCTGCTCCAAATGCAAGCACCCAGTACCAGACCTTATTCATATGATTTGGAAATGCCCACTCTTACAGAAGTTCTGGCATATAACCTCCTATTGGTTAGACACAATGTGTAAAACCAAAATGAATCTTACCCTAGAAAAGGTGCTATTTTTTACACTAAATACCCCATACCTACACACAAAAAACTAATAGGAAACGTCATCCTGATGGCGAGGAGACTCATTCTTAGTAATTGGCTGGAAAAGAGACCCCCAACGCTCACTGCACTGAAACATGCACTCACACGTCAAGTATTCTACAAACAAGCAGACTCTTTAGGTGACATTGACCCAAGAACAACTAATTTTATTAAAAAATGAACCATATATACTCTCACTATCTATCACAAGCAGAGACAGATTATAGCCCCCTCAGAAATACAGAATACATTCTAAATGCACAACTTAAAGGGGAATGGCAATTATGGACATAACCACCCTAAGACAACCCAGAAAGGAACAGGAGTCAAATTGAGGAAAATACTATAACTAAGGCCCCCCCCCCCATATTAGAAATTAAATCCCTCCTTAGTACCTGGAGCCCCATGTCGCTAGCTCTTTTGGCAAGAGTAAATCTTATTGAAATGATAATATTTCCCATGTTGCTCTACCTGTTCCAAATGATACCAGAACCCTTAACAAAACTAGACATACAGACACTAAACGCCTCTATCACAAATTTTGTGTGGAAAGGGAAAAAACATAGAATAGGACTATGCAAACAGACAGCTACCCCTTCCAAAGGTGGCTTAGGCCTCCCTAACCTTCAATACAATAACTGGGCAGCACAAACTAAATATGTGATGGATTGGTGGCTTGACATAGATAGATTTACAGCACTGGATCTTGAAAAAGTGATTATTAAACCCTGGTCACTAGCTCTCCTCCCATATCTTCCAATGAACAAGGTTGACCCTAAACTACAAAGACTCATACCATTCACAGGCCCCATTAGGGCCTGGCAACAACTATGCAAACATCTGCTAATATAACCACATGAGACTAAATACCTACCTCTCAGAGGTAACCCAAATTTCATGCCGGGACTCACTACCATGCCATTCAAAATATGGGAACAAAAAGACTCAGACACATTTACCATCTGCAGACACAAGATAGCACTACAATGGTCCCATTTTCGGACTTAGTAAACAAACATAACATACCACGCCAACATTATTTTGCATATCTACAAGCTAAACATTACATACAAAACATAGCAGACTTACAAATCAGAGGACCCCATGCAGCAAAAATAAACAGAATTGTTAATTGGGTTAAATAAGGCACAAGATCCATAACGCCATCTATAACTTACTTTAGGAAAACCTAAACAAGACATTGATAACACAGTTAGCTTCAGACTGGTCAAATAGACTAGAAATTACTATTTTATATACCCAAATCTTGAAAAGCTTTGAGACAGTTAAGAAAGCTACGCTCTCAATGGATATAAGAGAGTCGCACACAAAACTCATAGATTAAGCATACATTACCCCTAAAGACTACCAAAAATGGACACCCAATGAACCACAAATCTGCTCCAAATGCAAGCACCCAGTACCAGACCTTATTCATATGATTTGGAAATGCCCACTCTTACAGAAGTTCTGGCATATAACCTCCTATTGGTTAGACACAATGTGTAAAACCAAAATGAATCTTACCCTAGAAAAGGTGCTATTTTTTACACTAAATACCCCATACCTACACACAAAAAACTAATAGGAAACGTCATCCTGATGGCGAGGAGACTCATTCTTAGTAATTGACTGGAAAAGAGACCCCCAACGCTCACTGCACTGAAACATGCACTCACACGTCAAGTATTCTACAAACAAGCAGACTCTTTAGGTGACATTGACCCAAGAACAACTAATTTTATTAAAAAATGAACCATATATACTCTCACTATCTATCACAAGCAGAGACAGATTATAGCCCCCTCAGAAATACAGAATACATTCTAAATGCACAACTTAAAGGGGAATGGCAATTATGGACATAACCACCCTAAGACAACCCAGAAAGGAACAGGAGTCAAATTGAGGAAAATACTATAACTAAGCCCCCCCCCCCCAGGAGATCGGAGCAGAGTGGACCTAAAGAAAATATGTAAAACTATGTAATAATTTGACCAACAAACCAGTGGTGCTAACGCTTATGAGATAACTCCATTTATTATGCTAATGTTATTATTTCTGTTTTTTGTTGTTTGTTATTTGTTTGTTTAAATTTAAAAATGGAAAATGTGTTAGAGATGCCTTGTTAATCCACTAAGCAAAGAAAACCACCAGAGCTACCTAAAAGAGAAGAACTGAAAACCTGCTCCTGTTAACAATTAAAGAACTGGAACTCTTAAAATCAAAAGGAAACCACCAGAAAGCTTAAATGATAAACACCAATTTCACATACTCAAATTCAGAGGATGATACAGATTATAATCTGACTTTATGGAATGGGTCTCACCGAATATGATTGGACAATATAAGTTCTATCATATAGTTAATTTATGTTGCTCTGTTGATGTCAACTATTCTTAAATCAAGGTGATCCAATAAAGATATTACACAAATAACAATAACAAACAAAAGAAATGTAAATGTTCAAAGCTACAGGCGAAAACTTCAATTCTAGCTATAATACTAACCTCTGGAAATGAGTATCTGGAGTGCTTGCTAACCCGATCCTCTTCTTGCCAGAGCCCCGGTTAAAGCGAAAACGAATATCCGATTTTCATCATAAATCTGATCTCTACTACCTAATGTGCACTAAAGAAGCTGACAAATTAACTTACATTAAACAATCATAAAGCTGACCCATCTTTCACAAGCAATCATATCCCTGAATTCTGTTTTTAGCTAGAAATACTGTATATCTAAGCCATTTTTAAATTGATCTAAGATATTGGCATTCACTACATCTTTAAGCAAGATGTTCCACAATTTAATTGCTCTTACAGTAAAAAAAGGTTTACGTTGCTAGAGACTGAATCTTCTTTCATTTAGCCTTAAATTATAACCTTGTGTCACAAACAACTGCACTGGAATAAACAGCTCTTCTGTCAACTCTACATATGAGCCTTGAATATATTTAAATAAAGTAATCATATCACCTCTCAAATGCAATTTGGCTAACCTTTCTTCATAGTTTAAATCTTCCATTCCCCTTATTAGTTGTATGGCCCTTCTCTGGACTTTATCTAATTCTGCAATGTCCCTTTTTAAAATTGGTCCCCAGACCTGCACTCCATACTCAATGTGAGGTCTTACCAGGGATTGATACAGTGAGAGAATTATGCTTACCTCCCTTGCATCTTTGTCTCTTTTAATAGATGCTAGTATCTTATCTACTGCTTATATACTTTTTTTAAAAAAAATATTACATACAGGAATTTATAGATCTCAAAAAAAAATATCAAAATGTATATACATGTATTTAATAAGTAATACATATATTTAACAGACATTCAGAGTTGAGATTCAGAATTTGTATTATACCTGCAATCTTTTGTACTCTATCAAAATGGAGTCAGATATTATTTGATAGTACATGTATATATTGGCTAGGTAACTTCTATTGTAAAAGTGGTTATGTAACATTTTTACAATCTTTATTATACAAACTAACATCTGTCACTGGGTTTAACCCCTTAATGACCACAGCACTTTTCCATTTTCTGTTTGTTTGGGACCAAGGCTATTTTTACATTTTTGCGGTATTTGAGTTTAGCTGTAATTTTCCTCTTACTCATTTACTGTACCCACACATATTATATATTGTTTTTCTCGCCATTAAATGGACTTTCTAAAGATACCATTATTTTCATCATATCTTATAATTTACTATAAAAAAATTATAAAATATGAGGAAAAAACTGAATTACAAAAGAAAAAATTTGGGTTCAGTGTCCCTTTAAGAAAACAAATAAAAACAGCATTCAAATAATTTTTAACCATATTGTTGAATTTCAATGCTAGCTGCAGCTCTCTTAAGAGTTCCAGTTTTCAACCACTTATACATTTTGGGGCACAAAAAGTCACTCAAATCAATAAATAATAGCTAAACATCGCTCGGTGGGCTATGTCACAGTTATGCAGGGGACAGTGTCAGAGGCTACGTTCAGGTGTTGAGTGCATTGTGAAGGCAAACTCTTACCAGAACTGCGAGTAAGTACTTGGTCCCAGGACTGTCTCTGTCAGTAAACTCTGCTTTCTCTCTTCTGCACTTCCCTACCACCTGACTCCAAAAGCCACAATGAGTCAACCTGGTCCAAACCACGTGTGCCACACCGGCTCCTACATCACCTCTAGCCCAAAACACACCAGTAGCTGATCTGTAGATAGAATCCCAGGCAAAATAAAGTCACTTGTTATGAATAAGTCTATCATGTGTGGTTCCGCCATTACCAACAATATTTTCGCGTACCCCAAGCTGGTCCTCTGCGTACCCTCAGGGGTACGTGTACCACAGGTTGAGAACCACTGTTCTAAATGATTAAAGTGAAAGTGAATCCTAGTGTTTGTGAAACGCTAGGAATGAACATTGAAACAAATAAAGGGGACTTTCATTCATGAAGTATAAAATACTTAATGCAGAAAGTGCCTTTATTTGTTTCAAGTGTTCACCGTTCTGAGCTGCTCAGTCAGCCCACGGCAGATAGCTGTTTTGCCAAGAGGTGATGTTTCCACCTCTTAGCAAATAGCATGAGGGAAAACCAGCTCCCAAGGGTACCAAGCCGGATTTCCCGCACGGCTATTGGCTATTAGAGGTGAAAACGTCAACTCTAGCACAACAGCGTCCTGCTGTGGGCTGTCTTGGCAGCTCAGAACGGCGAACGCTTGAAACACGTAAAGGAGCTTTCTGCATGAAGTATCCTTATACTTCATGAATGAAAGTCCCCTTTATTTGTTTCAATGGTCAATCCTAGCGTTTCACAAATGCTAGGATTGACTTTCATTTTAATCTTTTGCTCTAATAAAGTTGCTTTTTTATTT
The DNA here is from genome assembly GCF_027579735.1 of Bombina bombina. Taxonomy (NCBI): domain Eukaryota; kingdom Metazoa; phylum Chordata; class Amphibia; order Anura; family Bombinatoridae; genus Bombina; species Bombina bombina. The sequence goes on from NC_069504.1 coordinate 728,189,068, forward strand.
AGATTTTTCTTTCAAACAAAATGTTAATGTGGTGTCTTTCTCGCTTGTTATAAATCTCTAAATTACACAGGGGTGTTTGTATGCTTGGTGCTGCGCCTGACAATGTAATAGCGATAATAGTAACAATATTTAGAGGAACCAAGCCTTCTTTCTTTTGTGCAAAATAACAACCACTTCTGCTGGAGCAAAGGTCCAGGCCTGCCTCCCTAACTCCAAGGAGGAAGAACCTGAACTAAATCAAGCAAGTAGTGGAGGACCATATATAGGAGATTTCATAATGGACCAACTGGATGCTGCAAGCAGTTGTCATCAGGCCTGAAATGGCAAGTGGTTTTCCAATGTCTAACCCCAGTATTCATATTTACAGAAAGTTTCTTTACTGGGCCTTGGTGGAAAAAAACCTACAGGAAGTGGAGGTGAGAGTATAAATCTACCTCTGAATAGGAACTGAAGTGGTGGTTTACAGTAATACTAGGGATTGGGAATCCTAAGGTGAGCTAAAGTCACTAGGAATACGGCAAGTGTTACCTATATGCTTTTGTGAAAAGCTAGAACTGCTTTTCTGATCATGTATAGCATGCACACGATGCACTGCCAATATGGCTGTGGGTTACATGCACATGAAGGATTCAAGTGCCACCATGGGGATAGATGGGCATGCATGGGACCTTTAGCCATATCTGCAGTGGGTCACATGTACATTAAAAGCATTCAAAAGCACTGATAGTTTCTAGCAGATACTTTTTTGCAAACACAAATAAAATGCAAATTATCCTAATGGAATTTGAAAAGCACTGATGTGGAAACTTCTGTTAAGATTTTTCATGCAATTTATAACGATCAACAATCTTTTCTGAAATACCTGTTGCATTTAATTTTTATATGAATTTTACTTATAACAAGAAGTCTCTGTTTTGGCAGTACCAAGGACCACACATGGGTAGGGCATACCTGTGGGCAGTACCTGGTTGGGCGGAGCATGTCTGGAGTAATGTCAAAGGGGCTCACAATGTCCTTTTACCAAGTGGCCCTGTGAGTTGGCAGTCCACCCTTGACCACTCCCTTAGATTTGTGATGATCAGAGGGCATATTCTCACCATCACTGACATGGATCTATATCAATTTAACCTACTGTAAAAAAACAAATCATCACAAAAAATTATTATAGCATGTTTAATAACTACTCTTTTATGTACATGGTAGATTTAATATGTTTATTTATGAAATGTAACATCTAAGCAGGGCTAGATTACAGGTGAAGCACTAAATTATCGTGAGTTTGCAAATGAGGAAATTTGCCCGTTTGCGGGCGCGCAATAATTAACCAGCCATTACAAGTGGCTGGTCATTGCGGTAGCAATGAGTGCTCCGAAAATTAACTAGAGATTAGATCTCTGGTTAATGTTCTAAAAGTGCCCCATGCACTATGTAGTTTTCAGGGTTTTTTAAATTTAGCAGGTGTGGGGTGTTAGAAAAAAAACAGCACTGAAAAGTGCCTTTACATTGTGGTCCATGGGAACTGGGTGTTCCCAGTAAATATATATGTATATGCTTGTATACAAATATATTTATGTGTTAACTAGGAGATAAGCCTGCCCAGAGGGCAGTCTATGTATAAAAAATACCAACCCCTAAGCTAAAGTTACAAAACCGCAGCTGAAAACCGATGCTGAGGACCGCCGCTGAGGATCCGTGCATTGGGAAAACCAGCTCCGCACCTCCGCTCCGTGACGCATTTGCTCCGAATGAAGATAGAAGATGATGGAGTCGTCTGGAAGAAGACCTTCTCCGCCGGACTTCAGGAACGGTGATTACCTATTTGGGGCTTAGTTTTAGGATTTTTTTTTTATTTTTAAGATTAGGGATTTAATAAGCTGTAAAAGAGCCTTTAAGGGCAATGGGTAGGTTTTTTAGTGTTAGTTTTTTTTAATTTGGGGGGTTTGGTGGGTGGGTTTTTTTTACTGTTAGGGGGGATTTAGTATTTTTTAAATGTCAAAGATCTGTTTAACTTAGGGCTATTGGTAGTTTAGTTTAGATTAGGGGGTGTTTTTATTTTGGGGGGCTTTTTTATTTTCATAGGGATTAGGTTTAATTTTTTTTATTTTTGATAATTTTGTTTATTTTTTTCTTTTAATTTTATTTCTTTTAATTTTAGAGTTTTTTATTTTTTGTAATTTTAGATTATTTTTTTGTAATTTAATGTTAGGTTTTATTTAAGTGTAACTTAGTATTGGGGTTAATTTAGGGGGTGTTAGGTTAGGGAGCTTAGTAATTAAATTAGTAATTTGTGTTGTGGGGGGTTGGCGGTTTAGGAGTTAATAGAATTGAGCTCTCATCCTATTGGCTAATTGCAACAGCCAATAGAATGAAAGCTGCTCAAATCCTATTGGCTGATTGGAACAGCCAATAGGATTTTAGCAGCTCTAATCCTATTGGCTGATTGAAATCTTTCAGCCAATAGAAATGCAAGGGACGCCATCTTGGATGGTGCCACTTGCATTGAAGTTCCAGTTTACGGCAGCGACTGTATGAAGAGAATGCTCCACACCGGATGTCTTCAGGATGGATCCGCTCCACGCCGGATGGATGAAAATAGAAGATGCCGTCTGGATGAAGACTTCTCGCCGGCTGGATGAAGATCGAAGAGCCCGCCTGGATGAAGACTTCTTGCCGGCTGGATGGATCCTTCAAGCGGGACTATAATAACTGTAAGTTTTTTTTGGGTGAGTTTTATTTTTAGATTAGGGTCTGGGCATGTAAAAGAGCTAAATGTCCTTTTAAGGGCAATGGGGAGCTTAGGTTATTTTAGCTAGGGTAGGTTAATTAATAGTTTAATATAGTTTATTTTAATTCTACAGGTAAGTTTACATTTATTTGAAGATAGGGATGTTGTAATTTTAATTTAAAGTTAGCGGGTTGTTAGGGGTTAATAAATAGATAGATCTTCCTGCGCTAAAGGCCAAAAGGTTGACACTAAAGCTAAATCAATTTAAATCAATTTAATTGTATGGAATTATATTAAAAGATAGATAGGGTCAATATATGACAACAGATAACAAAAGCCTTTTTAAAAAACAATACATTCAATTTAAAATAAAAATTGATTAGTATACACAGTGGGTTAGTGTATGGTGGATTAGTATATAAAAAAGTATGATTATAATGATACAAACAAAATAATAAAAACAATAAAATAACCTAAACAATATAATAGCAATTAAATAGCAGTTGATTATATTGCAGTTGATTATATTCTGGTATGTGGACAAACGGTTAAATTAAAAGCAGACACAATTGCGAAAGCCAAATGTAAGTTAGTATACACAATTAGTGCAGACAAAGCTGTGCTATGATGAAAATAATGCAGTCAGGGTTATATATATTGCTTTGCATAAACAGACAGTGTTTATTATGCAAAGAGCTGACAATGTTATTGTGCAAAAAAGCTAAAAGGCAAAAAGACTAAGGCAATAGTCTCTTAGAGAAATTCCTTATCTCTTATGGATTCCATTTAAAGGATATTCAATGCTGTATGATAGAAATTCAATGCTGTATGGTAGAAACAAATTCCTTCCAACACTTCCATGGGGACGCAGTGTCCGCGTCTAGATTGCTCGTCGGATCTTTTTTCAAAAAGCCGGGTAAATGGAAATGGTCTGACGCTGCAGACTACAGTGGCCTAACTGGGCCAAAACAAGAAGCAATGTGTTTCGGATAAGTCCTTTCTCAAGTTTAAGGGTTAATAGCTTAATTTAGTTTTTGGTGATGTGGGGGGCTGATGGTTTAGGGGTTAATAGGTTTAGTTAGTGGTAGTGATGTGGGAGGCCAGAGGTTTAGGGGTTAATACATTTATTTAGGTTGCGGCGGGGTCGGGGAGCGGTGGGATAGGGGTTAATAACTTTATTTATGTTGCTGCTGGGTCGGGGAGTGGCGGGATAGGGATTAATAACTTTATTTATGTTGCGGTGGGGTCGGGGAGTGGCGGGATAGGGGTTAATAACTTTATTTAGGTTGTGGCGGGGTCGAGGAGCGGCGGGATAGGGGTTAATAACTTTATTTCGGTTACGGCGATGTCCGGGGGGCAGATTAGGGGTGTTTAGACTCTGGGTTTATGTTAGGGCGTTAGGTGTAAACGTAACTTGTTTTCAACCATAGAAATCAATTGAATATCTGGCAGCATCATAACATAAGCTTTCGGGGCTTTCACACTCCCTTTGATTTCTATGGCATCCGCGGCCTCCAGGGTGGCGGATTGAAACCCAGGTATGCTGCATCGGAATAGCCGCGAGCGTACCTGTTAAAAGTTTGATAACTGGGAAAAAGTGTCAAATAGAGCCGAATGTGTATTCGGAACATCTGTAATGACGTAAGCATCGATCTGCATCGGATTGAGACCGGCGGATCGTATGTTACGTCACAAATTTCAACAGGCTTTGATAACTAGGTCGGATTAAGCTTGCAACAATTACGATGCGGAATTCCGGTGTATTTGTGGTTGACAGCTTGATAGATAGGCCCATAGGGGTTAATTACTTTATTATTTTGCAATGTTGTCGGTTTTGGTGTTTGTTAATACTTTGTGCGGGAGGTTAGGTTTTTTGTTATACTTTGTGCGGGCGGTTAGTTTTTTTTTATTTCTTGAGGGTTACATGTTTTTTCTTGTTTCGTGCGGGCGGTTGCGTGTTTGTTTTTTTAAGGCTTAGTTTTCCTATGCTGCATTCAGGTGGATTCCGAAAAGGGTAGGGTGGTGAAAAAATCCAGGTGGATTCCGAAAATGGCAGGGTGGTAAAAGAATCCAGGTGGATTGTTTTGGCTGTGCGCGCAGCCGATATTCTTTTGGCTGCTTCGGGCAGCCAACATTCCTTTGAAGATGCATGCGCAACTGGCGACGGACGTGTTACAAACGCGATTATAGTATAGATATGTGTATGTACACAAACACATAAATATATATGTATTTAATTATATACATATAAATTTACAAATTGCTGTGATCGCTGCGCTACTTACCCCCTGCGCTGCATAAGTTCTCATGCCGTGTCCCACGACATGAGAACGAGGCTCTCATTTGAGCCTATTGAAGTATGCTCTCATGAGAGTAATGCTTCCCAGCAATGTGAACACTAGCTTGCGTTCGCATTGCTTTCAACTTGTAATTCCAGTGCAAATTAGCGTGTGCTGGTATTACTAAGTGGAGTGCTAATACCACTTTCAAGAAAGCGATATTTAGCACACCACTTGCAATCTGGCCCATAATATTCACTTTTCAATGTATATCTATGGGAATCAATGTGTTTAAAGGGATAATAAACACCAAAAATGTTATTGTTTTAAAAGATAATCCCCCCATATTTACCATTCACCAGTTTTGCATAACCAACACTGTTATAGAAATATACTTTTTACCTCTGTAATTACCTTGAATCTAAGCCTTTGCTGACTGCCTCCTTATCTCAGATCTTTTCACAGACTTGCATTTCAGGCAATTAGTGCCAACTCTTAAATAACTCCATGTGCATGAGCACAATGTTATTTATATGAAACACATGAACTAACGCCCTTTAGCTGTGGAAAACTGTCAAAAGCATTCAGATAAGAGGTGGCCTGCAAGGGCTTACAAATTAGCATATGAGACTACCTAGGTTTAGCTCTCAACTAATAATACCAAGAAACCAAAGCAAGTTTGATGATATAAGTAAATTATAAAGTTGTTGTAGTTGGACTTTACTATCCCTTTAATATTCAAATGTTAAAGGGATATGAAACCCAACGTTTTTCTTTCATGATTCAAAAAAGCATGACATTTTAAACAACTTTCCAATGTACTTCTATTATCTCATTTGCTTCATTCTTTTGATATCCTGCATTGAAAAGCATATCTAAAAAGGTCCAGTTGCTGCTGACTGAAGGCTACACATAGATGCCTCGTGCAATTGGCTCCCTCATGTGCATTCCTATTGCTTCAACTAAGGATACCTAAAGAATGAAGCAAATTAGATAATAGAATTCAAATGGAATGTTGTTTACAATTGTATTCTCTATCTGAATCATAAAAGAAAAATGTAGGGTTTCATGTCCCTTTAATATTTGTTCTATTGAAATCTATGGATGGAAGAACAACTATCAAGAATAATGCTCATACCTCTGTTTCAAGGTCTATAAAGACATTTTACCATCATTTAAGTGACATGCCATTATTTCTCATTTGTGCAAAGATCTAGTGCTATATAGTATGTTCTGCTTCAATCTTAGCATTGTGTCCTTCAGATGATATGGAAACTCTTTCTTTGGATCTGCTGCAACGCATTTGCACCATGAAGTCTTTTATTATCTTCTGGTTTTTTATTATATAGTAACACAATTTCATTACTATGGAAAGTATCTGCCGATACTTTTTAAACTTTTTACAGGATGAAGCATAGGCGGGACATTCTGCTAGAATATAAGCATTGTAATATTTTATACAAACAAATGAAAAAATAGAATATCTTTTATTTTACAATGTCAGATGAGGTAGCTGGAAGGAATTGGCAAACACAACCACTATGGCTGTGAAAAGAACTGAGGTTCCAGCAGGAAGTATAGTGCCAGTGTTAGCAGGAAGGGACAGGCAAGCAAGATTACTTTGAATCCTAAAAATAAGCAAATATCCAGCAGTGGGAAGCTTCAGCATCACTGCACTCAATAGGTTTTGTTCTGTATACAGCAGTGTAGTTAGGATTGTCATTTTACAAATTCTGATTATGCGTTGAAAGCCTCTATGTAATAATAATAAAAAAAGGATCATACTTTGTATATTTCTGTGTATCTTTTACAAACTGTTTTGCACTTTGTATTTGTTCTATGTGAAAAGAGCCTAACAGTTTCAGAAACAAGAGGGACAAGTGAGCTCTCTGGGCTGAACAGGAGAGTTCCCGGGGTGTGTCTCAATCTCTCTTATAACTTTCATGATATTCTCTAATCATTTTACACCTGTAGGTCTCACTGAATTATCTCGTCAACAGTATGCCAGTGACGTTTGCTCAAAATTCACAACACATTGATTTAACTGTCAGAAATGTAATGTATACTAAACTAGAAGCAAATACAAGTTAAATTGTAAAGAAAACATTTAAGTTTAATTGTATTTGCTGCACTCTCCCCTGTGAGTTTCTCTATTTCAGTTAGCTTCATAACCTAAATATGGGAGTCAGCTCTATTTTCTCTGGGACTTCCAGGTTTCGCCCCTTTTTCTTAGAGAATTCAGTGAGTTCAGCCCTATGAATTCTAAACTTTAATTTCTTTTCGTGCTGGAGAACTTTTGATCATCTGTACCTATGTCTTGTGGTTATGAATGATCACTTGTGGAAACTGTGAATAGAGGGCAGCTCCCCTCAAGTTGTATACTAGTTTAAAGGGGCACTAAACACCTTTTGCTATTGTGTAAAAAACGGTCTCATGCTCACCAAAACTAAAAAGCAAAATCTATAAAGTGGGTTTTCGAAATGCTGCAAATTGCCTAAACTGAGTATTTGATTTGCAGCATTTTAAAGACTTTTTGGCCTCTTTAGGGAGCAAGTAGCACACATAATGGTTCCACAAAGGCCAGGAGTGAATATTGTCCAATAAACTTATTCAGTAAATAAATAACCCCATTAGCAGTAGGCATTGGTATATCTCTTGGGCTACATTTTCAGAACCTTGTATTAAATAATGATTTTGATAAATAAGCCTTAAGACCAGAATATTTTCTCATATAATATTAAGACTGCATTATATTATAAATATAAGCCACTGTGAGAATATATTGATAATGTGCATGCTAGAAATTGTACCAATTAACACATAACAGCAATTATTACCACCAGACGTTAACATTTCTTTATTTCTTTATTTGTCATTTATAACAATAATTACAACAAAATGATCAATGCTTCAAGAAATCTGTATTAGATGAATATATTATACATCTTTTAGTACTTGCTTTTTAAAGTCTTAAAACAATTGAAAATGAGGACTGAAGAAACAGACAGATTGTGTTTTTATAAAAAACAAAAGGAGAAATAGTAGTTTTAAGGGCCATGTCTCCTTTACACATTTTATAAGTGTAAGAAAGAAAAGGTTTAAAGGGACATTAAACACTTTAAGATGGTAATATAAAATTATAAACCATATATATATATATAAAAAAAACCTCTGCAATATACTTTCATTATTTATTTTGTCCCCTTTTCCTGTAATTCCATTCTGAAATTGTGATGTTTTCAGTTCCTGTTAGAAATAGAAGTGCAGAACACTGTTATATTCCACACAGCCATTAGCTGCAAACTCTAGTGACCTATTTATAACTGCCCCTAACTGGCCACAGAAGAGAAGGTAACCTAAGTTACAACATGGCAGCTCCCAATCAGCCGCTAACAGGGGGTATCAATCATCCTGATCATATCCGATCTGGACGTTTGCTATCTGCCACCTCAGAGATGGCGGTTAAGTTAAGGAGCAGCGGTCTTAAGACCGCTGCTTCTTAACTTTTGTTTCCGGCGAGCCTGAAGGCTTGCACGGAAATGGCTGCATTCACATCTTAATAATTCGAAATTATGAGGCAAAATATCTTCCTTTTTTTTCACGGATGTGTTCATGTAATATTTCTAGTAAGCTTTTTACTTATATGCAGCATATGGGTAACATGTGGCTTTAAAGGGATATGAAACCCAAACAATTTTCTTTTGTGATTCAGACAGAGCATACAATTTTTAAAAAAGGTTCAAATTTACCTCTATTATCAAAATTTCTTTGTTCTCTGATATTCATGATTGAAGAGATACCTAGGTAGACATTTTGAGCACTACATGACAGGAAATAGTGCTGCCATCTAATGAATAACATTCTTCCAAAACTGCTGCCAGATAGTGCTCCAGAAATGGGCCAGCTACTAAGCATACGCCCCTGCTTTTGAACAAAAGACACCAAGAGAATGAAGAAAAAATAATAATAGAAGTAAATTAGAACGTTATTTAAAATCACATGCTCTATTTGAATCATGAAAGAAAAAAATGATGTTTCATGTTCCTTTGTAAACTAATGAACGGTGTTATTTTTAGCAACAGACATTTTAACAACGTATGACCAGCTGAAAATGATTAAGACCACCAATGGAAATGACCTACATTTTTACAATTATTTCTTTAATATTTTAACAGCTAATTTAATTTAAAAAAAAATACATCTGTATATTAGTCTCAGTATAATCTTTTCTTTGAAAATATATCATTATATCTAGAATATAGTTTGAATTTCATGTCACTTTAACAAAGGTTAAAGACCTCCTTTGCAATGTAAAAAAATACACATATATATATAATTAAACAGCTGGGTTTTCTCAAGTTCATAAAACAATGACATTCACTGATGTATGATTTCTATACAGATGTGATCAGAAGAATCCAGTGTCCCCACCTCCCTCTCCACCACCGCCTTCCTCTTCATCATACTTTGATACCCTGTCTTTCTTCTTATTGGTGCTTTCCACTTTGTACTTAAGCCGACGGATTGGGTCACTAACACTTCTGGAAGCAATGTCATCAGTGAATTCTGGTAACAGGAAATTTCGGTCAATGATTTCCGAGACCTCTTGCCAATTCTTAAAACAGAGAGTTCCCAACCTGACCACTTCCTCCACAGCATTGGGAGAGATCACTTGCCCTGAAGGTTTGAGGACAACAAGGGTGGGAACATCCGACACAGAAAAGTGGGCTTCAAGTTCCCTGAAAAAGATGAATAATACTCTTACTGAGGTCCTGTGGGAAGTTAAAAGCTTGTGGCCAATGGCCCTCCAGTAATTTGTGGGCATGACCACACATGGAAGGGTCAAAGTTGCATGTGGATGGCCAGGGATACATTTGGTTCATGGGAGTGTCCAGAAGACCTGTGGGTGTGTCTGGGCGGGGTTTGGGCAGGGCTTATGCAGGGCTTGGCCAGTCTTTTAAAACCGGGATACCTAGGAGCTGCAGGCAGGACAGTGGGACATACCTCCCAACCTGTGACAATCCCGCAGAATGCAGGTCAGTTGGGAGTAACTAATGCAATAGATCACTGCTATTAAAGGGACAAAAAGTTCAAAAAGAAAATGATCTAATGTGTTAGAGCATTTTCTTATTGCACTATTGTTTGCATATAATTATGTGTTTAAAGGGACAGTATACATCCATTTTCATATAACTGCATGTAATAGACACTAGTATAAAGAATAAGATGCACAGATATAAAAATCCAGTATAAAACTGTTTAAAAACTTACTTAGAAGCTCTCAGTTTAGCTCTGTTGAAAAGGTAGCCGGAAAGCCCACTGAAAGTGGGAAATAAGACCCTCCCCCCTCCCCCTTCTTTTGCATATGAAAAGACCCTTTACACAATCAGGAGCAAGCTGGAGAAGGTAGCTGATGTATTCTCCTAAAATTTTGGGGCTTGGTTAGGAGTCTGAAAATCAGAGCAAAGTTATTTATTAAAAATAAGCAAAACTATACATTTTAAAAAAAAATCAACTTTGCAAAGAAAAAATTAGTGTATAATGTCCCTTTAAATACATAGTTAAAATCAGCTCAAGGGAAGTAGTGCATTACTGGAACCTAGCAGAACACATATGGTGAGCCAATGATAAGAGGCATTGTCAGTAGCAGACCTACTTAACAGTGGCCTCTGGTGCAAACATTTTTTTTTGCAGTAAGCAATAGTAATAAAATACATAATTTTGAGGAAAGATAAGACAGCAACATACACTAATAAAAGGCTCCTTGTACAAATTCTGCACATGGCCATGTATAGACTGGCTGCTACTTGGGCCCTGGTGTTACTGTACCTGCTGCACCAATGATAGTTCTGCCTCTTGCCCTCGGTATGTAGCCAATAATCACACGCTAGTTCCCAATAGTGCATTGCTGCTCTATAGTTGGTGTTATATGCAAGTAATATGTAATATTACATTCTTGTTTATGTTATTTTAACTGTAAAGTCAATTTATTATTGGTACTGAATTTTTACATGTAAATAATCCAACATTTCTCAGTACAGTATTTCTAAAAATTGGTATAACACAAATATTAACATAATAACTGCAAAATCATAAACCGACTATAAACTTAATCTCTGAACTTAAATGAACATAAAACTCAAAATTTAATTTGCCATAAATGTTAAATTATATCTAGTAAAAATGTAATGTAATTTCATTATTTTTAAGATTTTCTTTCCTGTAATTTCATTTTGCAAATGATAATTTTCTCACTGCGCATTGGTCTCAAGCAGGAAAGAACTGATAAGATAAGCCAATCAGCAGTGGCAGCCGTACTACTCTGCCAATCCCCTGCTTTGTTCAGTTTGGCAGCTGTAAAAAAAAATAATATATACTCTTGTAAAGATAACTGCAATTAAAGGGACAGTTTACTCAAAAATTTTCTCCCCTTTAATTTGTTCCCAATGATCCACTTTACCTGCTGGAGTGTATTAAATTGTTTACAAGTAGCTCCTTTACCCTTATATTGGCATTTGAAATTGTTAATTTAGCATGTGGTATCCCCACCTATTCTGAAAGTTTGTGGCCGCGCGTACCAGCTATAGATAGGCTTTGTAAACACAGCCAGCAGAAGAAATTACACTCCCAGTGTTATAAAGCAGAGATAAGGTAGTAAAATGTTGATTTTCCATTGTTCTCTCAAAGTATTGGTGATTGTTTTAAGGACAGATATAAGATAAAGAAGCAGGTATATGTGATACAGTAATGAGATCTGATTATACCTACAAGCTCAACCTATTTTATTAGGCTGTGGCTTCAAAACACAAAATCCGAGCTTTAATATACAGAAATAAACCTTAAAAAGCTAATTTTCATACATTTTTTTACTCTGCAGTTGGTAAAAAAAGCAATTGTAAACACATTAAGGGAAAAACTATTTTACAGTATACTGTCCCTTTAAGCTGTATTGCCACTAGGTAGAGTAGCTGGAAGGAGTAAGCGTTAATATTTTGTTCTGATTAGTAAAGAATTCATTTTTTTTACACCAGATTTAAAATATCCCTAACAGAGCATATGTTGTGGTTATTCACTAATATTTAACATTTTTAAAAAGGCCCTTTTATGGGCCAAATAAAATAATGTTACAATAAATTAATTTTAAAGGCACATTCCAGCCAAAATTGGTATGCACATGGTTGCATTTGAGTTTTTAATATAAGAATTTTTGCAGCTATAGCTGTTTCAAGAGTGTACTTAAAGGGACATGAAACCCAAAATTTTTCTTTCATGATTTAGGTAGAACATACAATTTTAAACAACTTTCCAGTTTACTTATATTATTAAATTTGCTTCATTCTCTTGGTATCATTTGTTGAAGGAGCAGCAATGCACTACAGGTTTCTAACTGAACACATGGGTAAGCCAATGACAATCTGTAAATATATGCAGCCACCAATCAGCAGCTAGAACCTAGGTTCTTTGCTGCTCCTGAGCTTTCCTAGATAAACCTTTCAGCAAAGGAGAACAAGAGAAGGAAGCAAATTAAATAATAGAATCAAATTGGAAAGTTATTTTAAAGCGTATGCTCTGTCTAAATCATGAATGTCTAATTATGACTTTACTGTCCCTTTAAGTATGCTCTGTGCACCAGTATTTTATACACAGCACTTACTCAGAGAGCCTAAGGAGCTTGTATCATCTGGTAAGGACTCAATTTGCATAATTGCTGACATGATACAAGCCCCACTGGCTCTCTGAGCAGCTGCAGCACGGTGCACTGAGAATATATAGCTATAAGTCACATGCACGTGCAGATAAAAATATTAACAATAAAACAGTGATAACTTTTACTAGAAGCATTTGTTGCCAGTATATGTATATTGTAAATATGTTTCTATTCCAAGATTTAATGAATCCATGCACATTTACATTTTTACAATTGTTTCTGACTCTGGCAACATTAAAACCAGCATAATAGACACATCTCATATGGAGACATATATATCCATACTGCCTACTCAGCCTGTCTCTGCTGCTCTGCTTTGCTCTTCCTCAGTGCTATCCCCACCCATTCAGTAGGGATGGGCGAATGTTTCGCAACATTTGAAAAATGAAACGAATTTGAGCACATTCGTTCGTTCAAATCGAATTTCGAATCTTTACATAACATTCTAACATTCGGTTTCAAATTTTACGATTACATTAGAAAATATTTGTTTTGAAAAATTCAAATTTATATATTTGTAATAGTATTTCTATAATGCTTTCTTTAAATGTAATATTCAAATTATGCAATATTCGATTGAAATAGAAACAAATTGATATATTTGTATCTATTATGTATCAATTTACTAGATTCCCTACCACATGAACTATTGAACTTCTGAATAGTATTTGTTAAATAGAATGTTAAATTTGACATTTCGAATGGGCATTCGATCTAATTGTAAACATTCGAATTTGAAAGTGACATTCGAAAACTCTAAATAGCATTAGATTATAGAATTTTTAAGAATATTCATTCGTATCAACATTTGGATTTGTAATTCGAATTTCGGTAATAACATTCGAATTCAGAAATTTACACATTCGCCCATCCCTACCATTCAGCTGCACAGGCTCACAGCTGCTTGATTAGGAAGTTTCCAGTGCTGCAGGGCAATTTATTCTGACGCCCCACAGCCTAATGAGCAAGCGTCATACTGATGCACCCGGATATCAGGAATGTACATTGAATGTTAATAGTGATAAGGGCAGTTCTCCTTACTGCTGTGGACACAGGCTATTTGATATAACTCCTATATACCCAGCTATGCATTGAAATTTGCTAGTGACATGTATCTTGTAAACATTTTTATATATATATATGAATTAGACAATGCTATTTTCCATTAGAATCTCCATTTGATATATTTTGCTATGCCAATGCTTTGCAGGGGCTAAACATAATTATGCTAAGTCATTTGAACAATAATAAAATGATTTTACACATTAGAGCTGGGTTCTTCAAACCACGGGTCTGGACCCATTGCTGGGTCGCAACACCAAGGTTTACTGGGTTGTGACTTGTGTGTGATGTAGTGTGTGTGTTGTAGTGTGTGTGTTGTACTGTGTGTGGTGTGTGTGTTGTATGAGAGTGTGCTGTGTATTGTATGAGTGTGTGAGTGCTGTATGAGAGTGTGTGTGTGCTGTATGAGAGTGTGTGTGGTGTGTGTGTTATATGAGAATATGTGTGGTGTATGAGTGTGTGGTATGAGAGTGTGTGGTGTGTGTGTGTGTTGTATGAGAGTGTGTGTGTGTTATATGAGAGTGTGTGTGGTGTATGAGTGTGTGTGTGTTATATGAGAGTGTGTTTGGTGTGTGTTGTATAAGAGTGTGTGGTGTGTGTGTTTTATGAGAGTGTGTTATATGAGAGTGCGTTTGGTGTGTATATGTGTTATATGAGAGACTGTGTGGTATGTGTGTGTGTTATATGAGAGTATGTTTGGTGTGTATGTTGTATGAGAGTGTGGTGTGTTTGTGTTATATGGGAGTGTGTGGTGTGTGTGTTGTATGAGAGTGTGGTGTGTGTGTTATATGATAGTGTGTTTGGTGTGTGTTTTATATGAGAGTGTGTGTGTGTTTTATGAGAGTGTGGTTTGTGTGTGTGTTATATTAGAGTGTGTGGTGTGTTATATGAGAGTGTGTGTGGTGTGTGTATTATATGTGAGTGTGTGTGGTGTGTGTTATATGAGAGTGTGTGTGGTGTGTGTTATATGAGAGTGTGTGTGGTGTGTGTGTTATATGACAGTGTGTGTGGTGTGTGTATTATATGAGAGTGTATGTGGTGTGTGTGTTTGTGTTATATGAGAGTGTGTGTGGTGTGTATTATATGAGAGTGTGTGTGGTGTGTTTGTTGTATGAGAGTGTGGTGTGTGTGTATTATATGAGAGTGTGTGTGTTGTATGAGAGTGTGTGGTGTGTGTGTTGTATGAGAGTGTGTGGTGTATGTATTATATGAGAGTGTGTGTGTTGTATGAGAGTGTGTGGTGTGTGTGTTGTATTAGAGAGTGTGGTGTATGTGTTGTATGAGAGTGTGCAGTGTGTGTGTTGTATGAGAGTGTGTCTGATTACAAGTTTGAATACAATCAGGAATAAAGTATGCACACATCACAATCACTGCAAAAAAATTGCATCTATCTTGTTGGATATTACTTCAGAAATTTTCAGACTCAGCATAAAAATAGAATTGTGAAAGTGAGTGTTATCACTGCACTGGGTCTTGGGAAAAATAGTTTGAAGAACTCTGCATTAGAACATTTTTGTTATTCCACAATTATGTCCCTTTAACCTCGAAATACTAATCTCCTAGCAACCACATAAATGCTCTAGCATTAATTAACAAGGCCTTAGTGTATGAGAATATTTAATTATGAAAAGTGTTAATAACAAATTAATAGTCATTTGTAGTATTATAACTGATAAAAAATATATATACTTTGGTTAAGGCATGTTCCCTTTGGTTACCTTCTAAACTCTTCATCCTCATAGGGTAAAAAAAGCCAGCGCTTAGGCATGTCCTTCAGAAAATCATCTTGTTCCTCTTCACTTTCATCTCTGGATACGTAAATTAAGACTAACTGGGCTGATCGATTCACATAGAATTCATCGGTCAGCTTTACGAAAAAATCCTTTAGAAGAGGAGCAAACTCCTGGCACTTAGAACTTCCAGATTCACTAAAGTACAAAAGGACAACTCGGTTTTCCAGACGCTGCCACACTTCCCGTTCTGTGTCCAATTCATCCTGGTCGCGGTTATTTTTCACCAACACTTTACCTACGAAGAGGTCTGCCATATTAATGTTAGCCAGTCCTTGGTGAACTTGTAATTTCTCCCTTTTATGTGGACACCAGTACATCTGTAACAAGAAACAATCTTTACAATGAAAAAAATCTTGCTTTACTAAATTGCTAATTAATCGTTTTAACAAGATTAGAAAATATATGCGGAGGAGTATTAATCCCATCTGAATTCTTTTTTTCAATGTTAAAAATGGCCTAGGGCTCAATGAAAATCTTTCTACATGAAAATGGCCCACAGTGAGAGCGTTCAGTGTCAATGTGATTACAATAAATCATTTTCTAATGACCTATAGTGACCTATAGTTGGGACAGTTCTGTTTCTGGTGATGACAAACCAATTTATAGATACTCAGCAACATATTTTCAGGTCCATTTTTCAGTTATAAAATTTAGCACCTCAAAGAACTGCCCTTTTTGACTTATTACCAAGTACCTGAAGACATTTTTTAAATTAAGCAATGGTTTTGTTCATGGGCAAAACACACTGAAATGACACAAAATTATATTGTCTTAAAGTGGAAAGCTAGAATTTACCAGTGAAACAAGTAAAGGGGACTTTCAGTCATGAAGCATAAAATTCTTCATGCTAAAAGTTCCTTTATTTGTCTGAAGCATTCACTGTGCTGAGAGCGTCAGTCAGCCCATGACAGAATGCTATTTTGAATGCTATTTTGCTCAGAGGTGATCTTAGCCAATAGCATTCTAGCTATCCGGCATAGTGGCAGCTGGTCTTCACGGCTATTGGCTAAGAGGTGAAAACGTCACCTCACAGCAAAAAAAATTCTGCCGTGGGCTGCCTGAGGAGCTCAGTGCGGCGAACGCTTCACACAAATAAAGGAACTGAAAGTCCCCTTTATTTGTTCCACTAGTAAATCCTAGTGTTTCACAAACGCTAGCATTTACTATTACTTTAAATTATGGTCTAAATACATTAAGGCTCAACGCTAGTGGGTGTTTTTGCAATTAACATACGGCTAGATTACGAGTATTGCGTTATGAGTAAAAAAAGCAGCGTTAAGGCTCATAATGCTGCTTTTTCACTACCGCTGCTATTACGAGACTTGTAGGTACAGCTGTCCCGCACACTTTTTTGGCCGTACCGCAAATTAACTTACGCAATTTTCGTAAAGTCTTTTTTCAATGGGACTTCCATAGCGCCAGTATTACAAGCTTTTTTTTGGAGGCCAAAAAGTGAGCGGTACAGCCTATCCCGCAAGATTCGTAACGCATTCTAAAATCAGTAGTTATGAGTTTTACGCTACAAAGCTGTAGCATAAAACTCATAACTAAAGTGTTAAAAAGTACACTAACACCCATAAACTACCTATTAACCCCTAAACCAAGGCCCTCGCAAACACTAAAATAAAATTATTAACCCCTAATCTGCCGCTTTCGACATCGCCGCCACTAGAACATATTAACCCCTAAACCACCGCACTCCCGCCTCGCAAACACTAGTTAAATATTATTAACCCCTAATCTGCCGCCCCTAACATTGGCGCAACCTACATTACAGTTATTAACCCCTAATCTGCCGCCCCCAAAGTCGCCGCCACTATACTAAAGTTATTAACCCCTTAACCTAAGTCTAACCCTAACACCCCCTAACTTAAATATAATTAAAATAAATATAAATAAAAATTCCTATCATTACCTAAATAATTCCTATTTAAAACTAAATACTTACCTATAAAATAAACCCTAAGCTAGCTACAATATAACTAATAGTTACATTGTGGCTAGCTTAGGTTTTATTTTTATTTTACAGGGAAGTTTGTATTTATTTTAACTAGGTAGAATAGTTAGTAAATAGTTATTAACTATTTACTAACTACCTAGCTAAAATAAATATAAATTTACCTGTAAAATAAAACCTAACCCAAGTTACACTTACACCTAACCTTACACTACAATTAAATAAATTACCTAAATTAAATACAATTACCTAAATTACGGAAAAAAAACCCCACTAAATTACACAAAATAAAAAAAGACATTGTCAGATATTTAAACTAATTACACCTAATCTAATATCCCTATCAAAATAAAAAAGCCCCCGCAAAATAAAAAAAAACCCTAGCCTAAACTAAACTACCAATAGCCCTTAAAAGGGCCTTTTGCGGGGCATTGCCCCAAAGAAATAAGCTCTTTTACCTGTAAAAAAAATACAAACACCCCCCCAACAGTAAAACCCACCACCCACAGAACCAAACCCCCAAATAAAAACCTAACTAAAAAAATCTAAGCTCCCCATTGCCCTGAAAAGGGCATTTGGATGGGCATTGCCCTTAAAAGAACATTTAGCTCTATTGCTGCCCAAACCCTAATCTAAAACTAAAACCCACCCAATAAACCCTTAAAAAAAATAACACTAACCCTGAAGATCCACTTACAGTTTTGAAGGGTTTATTGGGAGGGTTTTAGTTTTGGATTAGGGTTTGGGCAGCAATAGAGCTAAATGCCCTTTTAAGGGCAATGCCCATCCAAATGCCTATTTCAAGGAAATGGGGAGCTTAGGTTTTTTAGTTAGGTTTTTATTTTGGGGGTTTGGTTGTGTAATGCTCTGACCAATGTAAAATTGCTTTTGTTGCTCTTGTGTTATTTGTCTTAGCAAAGTAATTGATTTTACTAAGATCAGTAACTGTGAGCTTTTTAGTCGTTGGAACAGTTAAATAAATGACACTGAATATAGATAAAGCAAGCGTGCATCAATACACAGACTTTCTATGAGCAGTGTTAGGCCTAGATTTGGAGTTTGGCGGTAAAAGGGCTGTTAACGCTCCGCGGGCTTTTTTCTGGCCGCACCATAAAATTAACTCTGGTATCGAGAGTTCAAACAAATGCTGCGTTAGGCTCCAAAAAAGGAGCGTAGAGCATTTGTACCGCAAATGCAACTCTCGATACCAGAGTTGCTTACGGACGCGGCCAGCCTCAAAAACGTGCTCGTGCACGATTCCCCCATAGGAAACAATGGGGCTGTTTGAGCTGAAAAAAAACCTAACACCTGCAAAAAAGCAGCGTTCAGCTCCTAACGCAGCCCCATTGTTTCCTATGGGGAAACACTTCCTACGTCTGCACCTAACACCCTAACATGTACCCCGAGTCTAAACACCCCTAACCTTACACTTATTAACCCCTAATCTGCCGCCCCCGCTATCGCTGACCCCTGCATATTTTTTTAACCCCTAATCTGCCGCTCCGTAAACCGCCGCAACCTACGTTATCCCTATGTACCCCTAATCTGCTGCCCTAACATCGCCGACCCCTATATTATATTTATTAACCCCTAATCTGCCCCCCTCAACATCGCCGACACCTGCCTACACTTATTAACCCCTAATCTGCCGAGCGGACTTGAGCGCTACTATAATAAAGTTATTAACCCCTAATCCGCCTCACTAACCCTATAATAAATAGTATTAACCCCTAATCTGCCCTCCCTAACATCGCCGACACCTAACTTCAATTATTAACCCCTAATCTGCCGAGCGGAGCTCACCGCTATTCTAATAAATGTATTAACCCCTAAAGCTAAGTCTAACCCTAACACTAACACCCCCCTAAATTAAATATAATTTACATCTAACGAAATAAATTAACTCTTATTAAATAAATGATTCCTATTTAAAGCTAAATACTTACCTGTAAAATAAATCCTAATATAGCTACAATATAAATTATAATTATATTATAGCTATTTTAGGATTAATATTTATTTTACAGGCAACTTGGTATTTATTTTAACTAGGTACAATAGCTATTAAATAGATAAGAACTATTTAATAGTTACCTAGTTAAAATAATAACAAATTTACCTGTAAAATAAATCCTAACCTAAGATATAATTAAACCTAACACTACCCTATCAATAAAATAATTAAATAAACTACCTACAATTACCTACAATTAACCTAACACTACACTATCAATAAATTAATTAAACACAATTCCTACAAATAAATACAATTAAATAAACTAGCTAAAGTACAAAAAATAAAAAAGAACTAAGTTACAAAAAATAAAAAAATATTTACAAACATAAGAAAAATATTACAACAATTTTAAACTAATTACACCTACTCTAAGCCCCCTAATAAAATAACAAAGCCCCCCAAAATAAAAAATTCCCTACCCTATTCTAAATTAAAAAAGTTACAAGCTCTTTTACCTTACCAGCCCTGAACAGGGCCCTTTGCGGGGCATGCCCCAAGAATTTCAGCTCTTTTGCCTGTAAAAGAATAAATACAATACCCCCCCAACATTACAACCCACCACCCACATACCCCTAATCTAACCCAAACCCCCCTTAAATAAACCTAACACTAAGCCCCTGAAGATCTTCCTACCTTGTCTTCACCATCCAGGTATCACCGATCCGTCCTGGCTCCAACATCTTCATCCAACCCAAGCGGGGGTTGGCGATCCATCATCCGGTGCTGAAGAGGTCCAGAAGAGGCTCCAAAGTCTTCCTCCTATCCGGCAAGAAGAGGACATCCGGACCGGCAAACATCTTCTCCAAGCGGCATCTTCGATCTTCTTCCATCCGGTGCGGAGCGGGTCCATCTTGAAGCAGGCGACGCGGATCCATCCTCTTCTTCCGATGTCTCCCGACTAATGACGGTTCCTTTAAGGGACGTCATCCAAGATGGCGTCCCTCGAATTCCGATTGGCTGATAGGATTCTATCAGCCAATCGGAATTAAGGTAGGAATTTTCTGATTGGCTGATGGAATCAGCCAATCAGAATCAAGTTCAATCCGATTGGCTGATCCAATCAGCCAATCAGATTGAGCTCGCATTCTATTGGCTGTTCCGATCAGCCAATAGAATGCGAGCTCAATCTGATTGGCTGATTGGATCAGCCAATCGGATTGAACTTGATTCTGATTGGCTGATTCCATCAGCCAATCAGAAAATTCCTACCTTAATTCCGATTGGCTGATAGAATCCTATCAGCCAATCGGAATTCGAGGGACGCCATCTTGGATGACGTCCCTTAAAGGAACCGTCATTAGTCGGGAGACAACGGAAGAAGAGGATGGATCCGCGTTGCCTGCTTCAAGATGGACCCACTCCGCACCGGATGGAAGAAGATCGAAGATGCCGCTTGGAGAAGATGTTTGCCGGTCCGGATGTCCTCTTCTTGCCGGATAGGAGGAAGACTTTGGAGCCTCTTCTGGACCTCTTCAGCACCGGATGATGGATCGCCAACCCCCGCTTGGGTTGGATGAAGATGTTGGAGCCAGGACGGATCGGTGATACCTGGATGGTGAAGACAAGGTAGGAAGATCTTCAGGGGCTTAGTGTTAGGTTTATTTAAGGGGGGTTTGGGTTAGATTAGGGGTATGTGGGTGGTGGGTTGTAATGTTGGGGGGGGGTATTGTATTTATTCTTTTACAGGCAAAAGAGCTGAAATTCTTGGGGCATGCCCCGCAAAGGGCCCTGTTCAGGGCTGGTAAGGTAAAAGAGCTTGTAACTTTTTTAATTTAGAATAGGGTAGGGAATTTCTTATTTTGGGGGGCTTTGTTATTTTATTAGGGGGCTTAGAGTAGGTGTAATTAGTTGAAAATTGTTGTAATATTTTTCTTATGTTTGTAAATATTTTTTTATTTTTTGTAACTTAGTTCTTTTTTATTTTTTGTACTTTAGCTAGTTTATTTAATTGTATTTATTTGTAGGAATTGTGTTTAATTAATTTATTGATAGTGTAGTGTTAGGTTAATTGTAGGTAATTGTAGGTAGTTTATTTAATTATTTTATTGATAGGGTAGTGTTAGGTTTAATTATATCTTAGGTTAGGATTTATTTTACAGGTAAATTTGTTATTATTTTAACTAGGTAACTATTAAATAGTTCTTAACTATTTAATAGCTATTGTACCTGGTTAAAATAATTACAAAGTTGCCTGTAAAATAAATATTAATCCTAAAATAGCTATAATATAATTATAATTTATATTGTAGTTATATTAGGATTTATTTTACAGGTAAGTATTTAGCTTTAAATAGGAATCATTTATTTAATAAGAGTTAATTTATTTCGTTAGATGTAAATTATATTTAAGTTAGGGGGGTGTTAGTGTTAGGGTTAGACTTAGCTTTAGGGGTTAATACATTTATTAGAATAGCGGTGAGCTCCGCTCGGCAGATTAGGGGTTAATAATTGAAGGTAGGTGTCGGCGATGTTAGGGAGGGCAGATTAGGGGGTTAATACTATTTATTATAGGGTTAGTGAGGCGGGTTAGGGGTTAATAACTTTATTATAGTAGCGCTCAGGTCCGCTCGGCAGATTAGGGGTTAATAAGTGTAGGCAGGTGTCGGCGACGTTGAGGGGGGCAGATTAGGGGTTAATCAATATAATATAGGGGTCGGCGGTGTTAGGGGTAGCAGATTAGGGGTACATAGGGATAACGTAGGTGGCGGCGCTTTGCGGTCGGAAGATTAGGGGTTAATTATTTTAAGTAGCTGGCGGCGACGTTGTGGGGGGCAGGTTAGGGGTTAATAAATGTAATACAGGGGTCGGCGGGGTTAGGGGCAGCAGATTAGGGGTACATAAGTATAACGTAGGTGGCGGTCGGCAGATTAGGGGTTAAAATTTTTTATCGAGTGGCGGCGATGTGGGGGGAGCTCGGTTTAGGGGTACATAGGTAGTTTATGGGTGTTAGTGTACTTTAGGGTACAGTAGTTAAGAGCTTTATGAACCGGCGTTAGCCCAGAAAGCTCTTAACTCCTGCTTTTTTCAGGCGGCTGGAGTTTTGTCGTTAGAGCTCTAACGCTCACTTCAGAAACGACTCTAAATACCGGAGTTAGAAAGATCCCATTGAAAAGATAGGATACGCAAATGGCGTAGGGGGATCTGCGGTATGGAAAAGTCGCGGCTGCAAAGTGAGCGTTAGACCCTTTCCTGACTGACTCCAAATACCAGCGGGCGGCCAAAACCAGCGTTAGGAGCCTCTAACGCTGGTTTTGACGGCTACCGCCGAACTCCAAATCTAGGCCTTAGTTTGCAGATTTAGATCTCTGCTAACTCGCTGAATACGAAATAGTCTTTTGTGCAGCATAAACCCTATATCATTGTTAGAGGGTTAAAAGCATGTAACGCAAACAATCTTCACACACTCACACCGGAATAAAATATATACAAGAGTCATTCATTCATCCATGAAGTTTAAGCGAAGCACTGAGAGTAATTGGTGATTCAGTCACGAATATCAGAGTAGAGAGCTGGGAAACTTAGAAGATTACCGTGAATGTGCTTACCAACTTCAGTCCCAAATGAGCTGCTTGATACCTTAGTCTGAGGATAGAGTTGGGGAGATGTTCGTCTGACAGCGTGAGGAGGAAAAGTGAAGCTGGTGAGAGTGTGACTCACTTCCGGTTGCGGTAAGGTGTTCCGATTGAACCGCTGCTGATGGTACTGAGAAGGAGCTGCAGTTGCCGGTACAGGATGAGATATTTGGAGATTGCGGAAAAGTTAGTTTGTGCTTCCACAAGTAGTTGATGGAGACAAAGGTAGTAATAAGCTGGTAAAAATCAGAGGGGAATTCTACCAAAGACCTGGTAATATAACTATGAAATAAGAGCTGACTCTTCACAGAGCAAACTGAGCGTAGTTCAACAATTAACAAGCAAAGTGGATATGGTAATGACAGGTTAAATAGGGTTTGGTTGTTAGTAGGAGGGATCTGTCCTTAAAGGTATATTACATCTCCCCCCCGTTAAGGAATCACCCCCGGTGATTCAGGATGAGGTTTAGAGGGGTAACGTAGATGGAAGCGCCTAAGAAGTCTTGGAGCAGTAACCTCAGAGTGAAGCTGCCAAGAATTCTCCTCAGGTCCATAACCCTTCCATTGGATGAGATACTCTAATCTCTTTCTCCTAATACGAGAGTCTAAAATTCTTTCGACCTCAAATTCTTCTTGACTGTTTGAAAACAAGGGAGGAGGATCTACCAAGTGCAATCTGTTTCGGTCTGAAGTGTATGGCTTTAATAGAGAGACATGAAAAGTGTTATGAATCTTGTAATGTCTTGGTAGTTTTAGTCTCACTGCATTAGGATTGATGATTTTGTCTATCGCGAATGGTCCTATAAACTGGTTTGCTAATTTTTTACTTGGTGTCTGTAACCTTAAATACTTAGTAGATAGGAGTACTTGATCACCTAACTTATAATCTGGTGAGGGTCGATGTCTTTGGTCATAATAATGTTTTTGTCTGTCTTTAGCTTGAACAAGGTGTGTCTTTATTTGTTCTAAGCGATCTTGTAATGTAGTGATATAAGTTGTAGCACCTGGAGAGTTGACTGGAGTGTTTGATAGAGTGATTGATGTGGGGTGAAAACCGTATGTGGCAAAAAATGGGGTCATCTTTGTTGAAGAGGATACAGAGTTGTTGTATGAGAATTCTGCCATGGGTAGGTATGCTACCCAATCATCCTGTAAATGTGTAATATAACACCTGAGGTACTGTTCTAATGTTTGATTTAACCGTTCAGTTAGACCATTGGTCTGAGGGTGGAATGCTGTAGAGTAACGTGTATCAATCTTTAGTAACTTACAGAGTGCTCTCCAGAAAGCGGAGGTAAATTGAGTACCCCTGTCAGTTATAATGGTTGTTGGTAAACCATGTAACCGGACTATAGCTCTAATGAAGGCTTTTGCTGTTATGTAAGCACTGGGAAGAGCCTTCAATGGTGTGAAATGAGCAAGTTTGGTTAATTGATCTACTACAACAAACATCGTATTGTAATGTTGTGACTCTGGTAATTCAACAATAAAGTCCATAGATATGGTACTCCATGGTCTATCAGGTATTGGTAGTGATGTTAAGTAACCTATAGGTTTCCTGTGTTCAATCTTGTTTCTGGCACAGACATCACAGCCAATGATGTAATCAGTAATAGTCTTTTCCATCTGAGGCCACCAAAAATTTCGTTTAGTCAACTCAATAGTCTTTTGGATTCCTGTATGTCCAGATAACAAATTGTCATGAGTGTTGTTTAATATAATCTGTCGTTGAGACTCAGGGATGAATAGCCTTCCCTTATTATAGAATAATCCTGTTGTAGGATCCTTGACACACTCTGGGGGTATATGGATCTCAATTTGTAGAGCTGTTAGAATCTCAGTCTCTAAACTAGTAAGTGTTCCCAGAATTTTTTCTTCTGGTATAATTGGTTTAGTGATATTAAATGGTAAATTGGAATCAAACTGTCTTGATAAAGCGTCAGCTTTTGCATTTGCTATACCGGGCCGGTATGTTATCAGAAAATTGAACCGGTCCAAGAAAAGTGTCCACCGTACTTGACGGGAAGAAAGAGTCTTATTTGTCCTCAGGTATTCAAGGTTCTTATGGTCGGTGTAAATTAGAAAGGGTTCTTTTGTACCTTCTAATAGGTGTCTCCAATGTTCTAGCGAGCGTTTTATAGCTAGTAACTCTTTGTCACCAATAGAGTAATTGTTCTCTGCTGGTAAGAAGGTCTTGGAATAAAATGCTATAGGATGAATCTGATTAGTCTCCCTGTTTTGTTGTGATAGTATTGCTCCAATTCCAGAATTGGAAGCATCTACTTCCAATATAAATGGTTGGTTGTAATCTGGTAAAGTTAAAACTGGCGCTGAAGTAAAAAGTTTTTTGAGCTTATTGAAAGCTTCTTTGGACTCTTCTGTCCAACGGAATTTGTGTCTGATACTAGTCAGTTGTGTAAGGGGTTTTTCTACCGAGGAAAATCCTTTGATAAATTTCCTGTAAAAGTTTGCAAACCCCAGAAACCTCTGGAGTGAGCGTATAGTAGTTGGTTCTGGCCAATCTACAATTGCCTGGATCTTTTGTTGATCCATTTCAATTTTGTTAGGTTTTAAAATGTACCCCAAAAATTTTATTTCAGATGTATGAAAGATACATTTCTCCGGCTTGGCATATAACTTGTTTTGTCTAAGTCTAGATAAAACCCAACGTACGTGTTTCACATGTTCGGTCATGTCTTTAGAATATATCAAGATATCATCCAAATTGATGATTACACAAACATCAGTGAGATCATGGAAAATCTCATTTATGAAATGCTGGAAGGTTGCCGGAGCATTACATAATCCGAAGGGCATAACGTTGTATTGGAATAGTCCGTATCTGGTGCGGAAAGCTGTGTTCCACTCGTCACCCTTCTTGATACGGATTAGATTATATGCTCCTTTTAGATCCAGCTTTGAAAATACCGTGGCTCCTGTAAGTCTTTCTAGTAGCTCAGGAATTAAAGGGAGAGGGTAACGGTTCTTTATAGTAATCTTGTTTAAGGCTCTATAGTCGATGATGGGACATAAGGTTCCATCTTTGTTTTTTACAAAAAAAATCCCAGCGGCTGCGGGAGAGGTAGAGTGTGTAATAAATCCCTTTCTTAAATTATCATCCAAATAGGTACGTAAATCTTGTAGCTCGTTTTGATTCATTGGGTATATTTTGCCATGAGGTATTTGTGAACCTGGAATAATGTCAATGGGGCAGTCAAATGTCCTATGTGGTGGTAGATTTTCAGCTTCTTTCAAATCAAATACGTCTGCCAGATCCTGATAAACACATGGAATACCCTGCTCCAAAGCAGCAATGGAAACCTGTGGGTAACAAGTCTTGGAACAATAGGGTGAATTTAATTTTACAGTGTTTTGTGTCCAATCAATTACAGGATTATGAGTCACTAACCATGTATAACCCAAGATAACTGAATGTTGTGCTATAGGGATTATGTTGAATGTGACATATTCAGTGTGTGCGTTGGATGTGGTTAATAGGAGAGGTATGGTGTGATGAGTGATTGGTCCTTTCTGAATGAAGGTACCATCAATTAACTTGACAAAAACTGGATTTGCTTTGCACACAGTGGGTATTTTATTTCTATTTACAAATTCAGTATCAATATCAATTCCAGTCGCCCCAGAATCTATCAGTCCTTCAGTCTGTAGGTTGTCTTGATCCCACTGTAAAGAAAGGGGAATAGTTAGATGTTGTGTCTTAGAGGTGTTATCTATCTGTTTAATAAATACTGTCTTACCCTTTCTTTGTTTAGCTAGCAACGGACAATCACCCACAGAGTGCTCCCTATGTGCACAATAAAGGCAGAGGTTTGACAATCTTCGTCTTATCTTTTCTTCTGATGAAAGAGGTCCCCTTATAGCTCCTATTTCCATGGGTACAGGGTTTGATGAGCTCTTTTCTTGTGCTACAGGTGTGGTATATGAGCGTCTTGGGACTGTCTCATAAAGTGATCTCTCTGCTTTACGTTCTCTCAAGTGATGCAAATCTTTATGAGAGCCGATAAAGAGTCAGGCATTTCAAGGCGTGAAAGTTCATCTTTTAGACTCTCAGATAATCCCAACCTAAACTGATTTCTGAGGCTAACCTCATTCCATTGTGAGTCTGAAGCCCACATCTGAAAATCGGTGATGTACTCCTCAACACTTCGTTTGCCTTGTTTAAGAGCACGTAATTTAGACTCTGCATTAATCTGAATGTTTGTGTCTTCATATAAGATAGACATAGCAGAGAAAAAGTCCTGCAATGAATCCAATACAGGATCATTAGTTTCATATAGCCTATTGGCCCATGTTCTAGGTTCCCCAAGTAAGTAGGAAATAGTTGTGCAAACTTTAATTTTCTCACTATGGTAAGTCCTGGGTCTCAGAGTGAAAAGTAAATTGCACGCATTTTTAAAATCCCTAAAAGCAGAACGTTTACCTGCAAAAGGTGTGGGAGGCTGAATTTGAGGTTCAGGAATTGCCTGCTCCTTAGGGGTTAAACAGTCTTTAATTAAGGCTTTAAGTGCTGTATTCTCTGCTTGCACCTCTGTTAAGCCACGTGCAAGGTAGTCCAATTTTTGATGTATATTATTGAACTCATTCTGAATCTCTTGTGGTTCCATGACTTAAAGAGTTAACAAACAGGTAGTTTTTGGCCTGTTAATACTGTAATGCTCAGACCAATGTAAAATTGGTTTTGTTGCTCTTGTGTTATTTGTCTTAGCAAAGTAATTGATTTTACTAAGATCAGTAACTGTGAGCTTTTTAGTCGTTGGAACAGTTAAATAAATGACACTGAATATAGATAAAGCAAGTGTGCATCAATACACAGACTTTCTATGAGCAGTGTTAGTTTGCAGATTTAGATCTCTGCTAACTCGCTGAATACGAAATAGTCTTTCTCCAACATTGGTGTGTCCGGTCCACGGCGTCATCCATTACTTGTGGGAAATGTTCTCCCCCACAGGGAAAGGCAAGGAGAGCACACAGCAAGAGCTGTCCATATAGCTCCCCCTCTGGCTCCGCCCCCCAGTCATTCTCCTTGCCGCTCTGAACAAGTAGCATCTACCACGGGGATGGCGAGGAGTTTGTGGTGTTAGTTGTAGTTTTTTATTCTTCTATCAAGAGTTTGTTATTTTAAAATAGTGCTGGCTTGTACTATTTACTCTATAACAGAAAAGTGATGAAGATTTCTGTTTAAGAGGGCTATGATTTTAGCACAAGTAACTAAAATCCATTACTGTTACCACGCAGGACTGTTGAAACAAGAGAACTTCAGTTGGGGGTAACAGTTTGCAGACTCATCTGCTTCAGGTATGACTAGTCTCCTTCTAACAACACAGGCTAATGCTAGATGACAGTCATTTTTCCCCTCAGGGGAAACGGTAAGCCATTTTTCTTTCACCTCAGCAAAAAAGATAACAGGCTTCCCCTTTTTGTTTTTTATGCTGGTAGACACTGTTAGGGGCTAAATCGATTGGTTTTTATTACAATATTATACCATTTGAAATATTTTATAAGCTCACATACACTTGGGAACGTTTTTTATTGATCTGGCTTGTTTTAGACACCTAAATCTAGTCAGGAAGGCCCCTTCACTCTAGTGTGCTGAGGGAGGAAGCCTCATTTTGGCACTTCAGCTGTGCAGTTGAATTTCAAGGCAGTGCATGCAGATTCATGTGAGAGGGTCCTGTGGTTCAGAAAGTGACTCCAAAAGGCTTTTTTTCTGTGAATGGTGACCCCTAAGGAAGGTAATAAGCTGCAGCAAGGCTGTAGCTGGGATTGTGGTGTGTAAAAACGGTTAAATCCAACAATTAGCTCCGGTTTGCTTGTTTTAAGAGCTAGAGTCTCCATATTTGCTGTGCAATACTTTCTAAGCATTAAGACACTGGGGTCCAAATTTCAGAAAAATCGGATATTGCCTTCATAGTTTTTTGAACATTCAGAAATAAATGTGTCATTTTATTATTTAAAGAGACAGTACCGTTTTTGTTTAAAATCGTTTTTATTGCATTGTTTGCCTGCCTAAATCTGTTTAACATGTCTGTTCCATCAGATAACCTATGTTCTGTGTGTATAGAGACAAATGTGGTTCCCCCTTCGAGTGTTTGTGATAATTGCGCCATAGCGTCCAAACAAAATCAGGACAGCTCTGTTATTTTTCATAATGTTGCCCAAGATGATTTATCTAATGAAGGTAGTGGGGATAGCTCTACATCCTCTCCTTCTGTGTCTACACCAGCTTTGCCCGCGCAGGCGACACCTAGCGCGCCAGTGCTTATTTCTATGCAACAATTATCAGCAGTAGTGGATAATTCTATAGCAAATCTTTTATCCAAACTGCCAGTTTTTCAGAGAAAGCGTGATTGTTCAGTTTTAAATACAGATAAAAAGGATGAACAATCAGACGCTGACGATGCCTTATCTATTTTACCCTCACATCAATCGGAATTGGCTGTGAGGGAAGGGCTGTCTGAGGGTGAAATTTCAGACTCAGGAAAAATTTCTCAACAGGCAGAACCTGATCTAGTGGCATTTAAGTTTAAGCTAGAACATCTCCGCGCTTTGCTTAAGGAGGTATTAGCTACTCTGGATGACTGTGATTCCATGGTAGTACCAGAGAAGTTGTGCAAATTGGACAAATTTTTAGAGGTCCCAGTGCACGACGACGCTTTTCCAATACCTAAGAGGGTAGCGAACATAGTGGAAAAGGAGTGGGAGAAGCCAGGTGTACCCTTTGCCCCACCTCCTATATTTAAGAAAATGTTTCCCATAGTAGACCCTAGAAGGGACGCATGGCAAACGGTCCCAAAGGTTGAGGGAGCTGTTTCAACACTAGCGAAGCGCACAACTATTCCTATAGAGGACAGCTGCGCTTTCAAAGATCCTATGGATAAAAAATTGGAAGGATTGCTTAAAAAGATTTTTGTTCAGCAAGGGTTCATCCTTCAACCAGCTACGTGTGTTATTACTGTCACTTCAGCGGCGTCCTTTTGGTTCGAAGAACTAGAAAGGTCGCTCCAGAAAGAGACTTCCTATGAAGAAGTCATGGACAGAATTCACCCATTAAAGTTAGCTAATTCCTTTATATTGGATGCCGCCTTTCAAATAACGAAATTGGCGGCGAAAAAAAAACACAAAAAAAAAACAAAAAAACAGGTTTTGCTATAGTAGCGCGGAGGGCGCTTTGGCTAAAATCCTGGTCGGCAGACATGTCGTCCAAGACTAAGTTACTGAATATTCCTTTCAAGGGTAAGACCCTTTTTGGGCCGGAATTGAAGGAAATTATTTCAGACATCACTGGGGGTAAGGGCCATGCCCTCCCACAGGATAGGCCTTTTAAGGCTAAGAACAAGTCTAATTTTCGTTCCTTTCGCAATTTCAGGAACGGACCGGCTAATAACTCCACTGCCGCTAGACAAGAAGGTAACGCGGCCCAGCCCAAACCCGCTTGGAAGCCCATGCAAGGCTGGAACAAGGGTAAACAAACCAAGAAACCTGCTGCTGCTACCAAGAAAGCATGAAGGGGTAGCCCCCGATCCGGGACCGGATCTGGTAGGGGGCAGACTATCTCTCTTCGCTCAGGCTTGGGCAAGAGATGTTCTGGATCCCTGGGCACTAGAGATAGTTTCCAAGGGATACCTGTTAGAATTCAAGGGACTTCCTCCAAAGGGAAGGTTCCACCTGTCTCGCTTATCTTCAGACCAGATAAAGAAACAGGCATTCTTACATTGTGTAAGAGACCTATCAAAGATGGGAGTGATAAACCCAGTCCCCTCCGGGGAACAAGGTCTAGGGTTTTACTCAAACCTGTTTGTGGTTCCCAAAAAAGAGGGAACTTTCAGGCCAATTCTGGATTTAAAGATATTAAACAAGTTCCTCAGAGTTCCATCCTTCAAGATGGAAACCATTTGGACAATCTTACCAACAATCCAGCAGGGTCAATTTTTGACTACCGTGGATCTGAAGGATGCGTATCTGCATATCCCAATCCACAAATCTCATCATCAGTTCCTGAGGTTCGCCTTTCTGGACAAACATTACCAGTTTGTGGCTCTTCCATTCGGTTTAGCCACCGCTCCCAGAATTTTCACAAAGGTGCTAGGGTCCCTTCTAGCGGTCCTAAGACCGAGGGGCATCGCTGTAGCACCTTATCTAGACGACATCCTAATCCAAGCGTCGTCTCTTTCCAAAGCGAGGGCTCATACAGACATTGTGTTGGCTTTTCTCAGATCTCACGGGTGGAAAGTGAACATAGAAAAAAGTTCACTGTCACCGTCCACAAGGGTTCCTTTTCTGGGAACAATAATAGATTCTGTGGAAATGAAGATCTTTCTCACAGACGTCAGAAAGACAAAGCTTCTAAAAGCTTGTCGAGTTCTTCACTCTATTCCTCAACCCTCCATAGCTCAATGCATGGAAGTAATAGGACTAATGGTCGCAGCAATGGATGTGGTTCCTTTTGCTCGAAGACCATTACAGCTGTGCATGCTCAATCAGTGGAATGGGGACTATACAGACTTGTCTCCCCAAATTCAAGTAGACCAGGTAACCAGGGACTCACTTCTCTGGTGGTTGACCCAGGATCACCTGTCTCAGGGAATGAGTTTCCGCAGACCGGAGTGGGTCATCGGCACGACCGACGCCAGCCTCTTGGGGTGGGGCGCGGTCTTGGACTCTCTGAAAGCTCAGGGCCTATGGTCGCGGGAAGAGTCGCTTCTCCCGATAAACATTTTGGAACTAAGAGCTATATTCAATGCGCTCCTGGCTTGGCCTCAGCTAGCGGAAGCCAGGTTCATAAGATTTCAGTCGGACAACATAACGACTGTTGCGTACATCAATCATCAGGGGGGAACAAAGAGTTCCCTAGCGATGAAGGAAGTAACCAAGATAATCCAATGGGCAGAGAATCACTCCTGCCATCTATCTGCTATTCACATCCCAGGAGTAGACAACTGGGAGGCGGACTATTTGAGTCGTCAGACTTTCCATCCGGGGGAGTGGGAACTCCATCCGGAGGTCTTTGCTCAGTTAACCCAATTATGGGGCATTCCAGACATGGATCTAATGGCGTCCCATCAGAACTTCAAGATTCCTTGCTACGGATCCAGATCCAGGGATCCCAAGGTGACTCTAGTGGATGCATTAGTGGCGCCTTGGTCGTTCAACCTAGCATATTTGTTTCCACCGTTTCCTCTCCTCCCCAGGCTCATAGCCAGGATTAAACAGGAGAAGGCCTCGGTGATTCTGATAGCTCCTGCGTGGCCACGCAGGACTTGGTATGCAGACCTGGTGAATATGTCATCGGCTCCACCATGGAAGCTACCTTTGAGATAGGACCTTCTAGTACAAGGTCCATTCGAACATCCCAATCTAGTTTCTCTGCAGCTGACTGCTTGGAAATTGAACGCTTGATTTTATCCAAGCGTGGGTTTTCAAATTCTGTGATTGATACTCTGGTCCAAGCCAGAAAACCTGTGACTAGAAGGATTTACCATAAAATATGGAAAAGATATATCTGTTGGTGTGAATCCAAAGGATTCTCCTGGAGTAAGATTAAAATTCCAAAGATTCTCTCCTTTCTCCAAGAAGGTTTGGATAAAGGATTGTCAGCTAGTTCTCTAAAAGGACAGATTTCTGCATTATCCGTCTTGTTGCACAAACGACTGGCAGCTTTGCCAGATGTACAAGCTTTTGTTCAGGCTTTGGTTAGAATCAAGCCTGTTTACAGACCCATGACTCCTCCTTGGAGTCTAAATTTAGTTCTTTCAGTTCTTCAAGGGGTTCCATTTGAACCTTTACATTCCATAGATATTAAGTTACTATCTTGGAAAGTTCTGTTTTTGGTTGCTATTTCTTCTGCTAGAAGAGTTTCTGAATTATCTGCTTTGCAGTGTGATCCACCCTATCTGGTGTTCCATTCAGATAAGGTTGTTTTGCGTACTAAGCCTGGTTTTCTTCCAAAAGTTGTTTCCAACGAGAACATCAACCAGGAAATAGTTGTTCCTTCTTTGTGTCCGAATCCAGTTTCAAAGAAGGAACGTTTATTACACAATTTAGATGTTGTTCGTGCTTTAAAGTTCTATTTAGAAGCAACAAAAGATTTTAGACAAACCTCATCCTTGTTTGTCGTTTACTCTGGTAAGAGGAGAGGTCAAAAAGCTACTGCTACCTCTCTCTCTTTCTGGCTGAAAAGCATTATCCGCTTGGCTTATGAGACTGCCGGATGGCAGCCTCCTGACCGTATCACAGCTCACTCTACTAGGGCTGTGGCTTCCACATTGGCCTATAAGAACGAGGCTTCTGTTGACCAGATATGTAAGGCAGCGACTTGGTCTTCTCTGCACACTTTTGCCAAATTCTACAAATTTGATATTTTTGCTTCTTCGGAGGCTGTTTTTGGGAGAAAGGTTTTGCAAGCCGTGGTGCCTTCTGTTTAGGTAACCTGATTTGCTCCCTCCCTTCATCCGTGTCCTAAAGCTTTGGTATTGGTTCCCACAAGTAATGGATGACGCCATGGACCGGACACACCAATGTTGGAGAAAACAAAATTTATGCTTACCTGATAAATTACTTTCTCCAACGGTGTGTCCGGTCCACGGCCCGCCCTGTTTTTTTTAATCAGGTTGAAAATTATTTTCTTTATACACTACAGTCACCACGGCACCCTATAGTTTCTCCTTTTTCTCCTAACCGTCGGTCGAATGACTGGGGGGCGGAGCCAGAGGGGGAGCTATATGGACAGCTCTTGCTGTGTGCTCTCCTTGCCTTTCCCTGTGGGGGAGAACATTTCCCACAAGTAATGGATGACGCCGTGGACCGGACACACCGTTAGAGAAAGTAATTTATCAGGTAAGCATAAATTTTGTTTTTGTGCAGCATAAACCCTATATCATTGTTAGAGGGTTAAAAGCATGTAACGCAAACAATCTTCACACACTCACACCGGAATAAAATATATACAAGAGTCATTCATTTATCCATGAAGTTTAAGCGAAGCACTGAGAGTAATTGGTGATTCAGTCACGAATATCAGAGTAGAGAGCTGGGAAACTTAGAAGATTACCGTGAATGTGCTTACCAACTTCAGTCCCAAATGAGCTGCTTGATACCTTAGTCTGAGGATAGAGTTGGGGAGATGTTCGTCCGACAGCGTGAGGAGGAAAAGTGAAGCCGGTGAGAGTGTGACTCACTTCCGGTTGCGGTAAGGTGTTCCGATTGAACCGCTGATGATGGTACTGAGAAGGAGCTGCAGTTGCCGGTACAGGATGAGATATTTGGAGATTGCGGAAAAGTTAGTTTGTGCTTCCACAAGTAGTTGATGGAGACAAAGGTAGTAATAAGCTGGTAAAAATCAGAGGTGAATTCTACCAAAGACCTGGTAATATAACTATGAAATAAGAGCTGACTCTTCACAGAGCAAACTGAGCGTAGTTCAACAATTAACAGGCAAAGTGGATATGGTAATGACAGGTTAAATAGGGTTTGGTTGTTAGTAGGAGGGATCTGTCCTTAAAGGTATATTACAGGTTGTGTGGGTGGTGGGTTTTACTGTTGGGGGGTGTTTGTTTGTTTTTTACAGGTAAAAGAGCTGATTTCTTTGGGGCAATGCCCCGCAAAAGGCCCTTTTAAGGGCTATTGGTAGTTTAGTTTAAACTAGGGTTTTTTTTATTTTGGGGGGGGGGGCTTTTTATTTTGATAGGGCTATTAGATTAGGTGTAATTAGTTTAAATATCTGATAATGTTTTTTTTATTTTGTGTAATTTAGTGTTTGTTTTTGTAATTTAGATAATTGTATTTAATTTAGGTAATTTATTTAATTGTAGTGTAAGGTTAGGTGTTAGTGTAACTTAGGTTAGGTTTTATTTTACAGGTAAATTTGTATTTATTTTAGCTAGGTAGTTAGTAAATAGTTAATAACTATTTAGTAACTATTCTACCTAGTTAATAAATATAAATTTGCCTGTGAAATAAAAATAAACCCTAAGCTAGATACAATCGGCTAGATTTAGAGTTGGGCGGTAGCTGTCAAAACCAGCGTTAGAGGCTCCTAACGCTGCTTTTTACCGCCCTCTGGTTTTTGGAGTCAGTCAGGAAAGGGTCTAACGCTCACTTTGCAGCCGCGACTTTTCCATACCGCAGATCCCCCTACGCCATTTGCGTATCCTATCTTTTCAATGGGATCTTTCTAACGCCGGTATTTAGAGTCGTGGCTGAAGTGAGTGTTAGAAATCTAACGACAAAACTCCAGCCGCAGAAAAAAACCAGGAGTTAAGAGCTTTCTGGGCTAACGCCGGTTTATAAAGTTCTTAACTACTGTGCTCTAAAGTACACTAACACCCATAAACTACCTATGTACCCCTAAACCGAGGCCCCCCCCACACCGCCGCCACTCTATTAATTTTTTTTAACCCCTAATCTGCTGCTCCGTACACCGCCGCCAGCTACATTATCCCTATGTACCCCTAATCTGCTGCCCCTAACATCGCCGACACCTACATAATATTTATTAACCCCTAATCTGCCCCCCCACGTCGCCGCTACCTTACCTACACTTATTAACCCCTAATCTACCGCACCGCTACTATAATAAATGTATTAACCCCTAATCCGCCTCACTCCCGCCTCAATAACCCTATAATAAATAGTATTAACCCCCTAATCTGCCCTCCCTAACATCGCCGACACCTAACTTCAAACATTAACCCCTAATCATGCCGACCGGAGCTCACCGCTATTCTAATAAATTTTTTAACCCCTAAAGCTAAGTCTAACCCTAACACTAACACCCCCCTAAGTTAAATATAATTTTTATCTAACGAAATAAATTAACTATTATTAAATAAATTAATCCTATTTAAAACTAAATACTTACCTGTAAAATAAACCCTAATATAGCTACAATATAAATTATAATTATATTGTAGCTATTTTAGGATTAATATTTATTTTACAGGCAACTTTGTAATTATTTTAAACAGGTACAATAGCTATTAAATAGTTAAAAACTATTTAATAGCTAAAATAGTTAAAATAATTACAAAATTACCTGTAAAATAAATCCGAACCTAAGTTACAATTAAACCTAACACTACACTATCAATAAATTAATTAAATAAAATACCTACAATTATCTACAATTAAACCTAACACTACACTATCAATAAATTAATTAAATACAATACCTACAAATAACTACAATTAAATAAACTAACTAAAGTACAAAAAATAAAAAAGAACTAAGTTACAAAAAATAAAAAAATATTTACAAACATTAGAAAAATATTACAACAATTTTAAACTAATTACACCTACTCTAAGCCCCCTAATGAAATAACAAAGACCCCCAAAATAAAAAAATGCCCTACACTATTCTAAATTAAAAAAGTTCAAAGCTCTTTTACCTTACCAGCCCTGAAAAGGGCCATTTGCGGGGCATGCCCCAAATAATTCAGCTCTTTTGCCTGTAAAAAAAAACATACAATACCCCCCCCAACATTACAACCCACCACCCACATACCCCTAATCTAACCCAAACCCCCCTTAAATAAACCTAACACTAAGCCCATGAAGATCTTCCTACCTTATCTTCACCATGCCAGGTTCACCGATCGCTCCAGGCTCCGAAATCTTCATCCAAGCCCAAGCGGGGGCTGGCGATCCATAATCCGGCTGAAATCTTCTATCAAGCAGCGGCTGAAGAGGTCCAGAAGAGGCTCCAAAGTCTTCATCCTATCTGGGAAGAAGAGGAGATCCGGACCGGCAACCATCTTGATCCAAGCGGCATCTTCTATCTTCATCCGATGAGGAACGGCTCCATCTTGAAGACCTCCAGCGCGGATCAATCTTCTTCTTCCGACGTCCATCTGAAGAATGAAGGTTCCTTTAAGGGACGTCATCCAAGATGGCGTCCCTCGAATTCCGATTGGCTGATAGGATTCTATCAGCCAATCGGAATTAAGGTAGGAATATTCTGATTGGCTGATGGAATCAGCCAATCAGATTCAAGTTCAATCCGATTGGCTGATCCAATCAGCCAATCAGATTGAGCTTGCATTCTATTGGCTGATCGGAACAGCCAATAGAATGCGAGCTCAATCTGATTGGCTGATTGGATCAGCCAATCGGATTGAACTTGAATCTGATTGGCTGATTCCATCAGCCAATCAGAATATTCCTACCTTAATTCCGATTGGCTGATAGAATCCTATCAGCCAATCGGAACTCGAGGGACGCCATCTTGGATGACGTCATTTAAAGGAACCGTCATTCGGCGAGTAGGCGTCGGTTGAAGAGGTTGGATCCGCGTCGGCTGGGAAGAAGATGGCTCCGCCCCGCTCTGGAAGAAAGAAGATTGAAGATGCCGCTTGATAGAAGACTTCATCCCGATGATGGACTTCCGACTTCAGCCCGATGATGGAGTTCTTCAGCCGCCGCTTGGATCAAGACTTCGGACCCTCTTCTGGACCAATCGCTGAACCCGGTGAGGTGAAGACAAGGTAGGGAGATCTTCAGGGGCTTAGTGTTAGGTTTATTTAAGGGGGGTTTGGGTTAGATTAGTGGTATGTGGGTGGTGGGTTGTAATGTTGGGGGGGGGTATTGTATGTTTTTTTTTTACAGGCAAAAGAGCTGAATTCTTTGGGGCATGCCCCGCAAATGGCCCTTTTAAGGGCTGGTAAGGTAAAAGAGCTTTGAACTTTTTTAATTTAGAATAGGGTAGGGCATTTTTTTTATTTTGGGGGGCTTTGTTATTTTATTAGGGGGCTTAGAGTAGGTGTAATTAGTTTAAAATTGTTGTAATATTTTTCTAATGTTTGTAAATATTTTTTTATTTTTTGTAACTTAGTTCTTTTTTATTTTTTGTACTTTAGTTAGTTTATTTCATTGTATTTATTTGTAGGTATTGTATTTAATTAATTTATTGATAGTGTAGTGTTAGGTTTAATTGTAGATAATTGTAGGTATTTTATTTAATTAATTTATTGATAGTGTAGTGTTAGGTTTAATTGTAACTTAGGTTCGGATTTATTTTACAGTTAATTTTGTAATTATTTTAACTATTTTAGCTATTAAATAGTTTTTAACTATTTAATAGCTATTGTACCTGGTTAATATAATTACAAAGTTGCCTGTAAAATAAATATTAATCCTAAAATAGCTACAATATAATTATAATTTATATTGTAGCTATATTAGGGTTTATTTTACAGGTAAGTATTTAGCTTTAAATAGGAATAATTTATATAATAAGAGTTAATTTATTTAGTTAGATTTAAATTATATTTAACTTAGGGGGTGTTAGGGTTAGACTTAGCTTTAGGGGTTAATCCATTTATTAGACTAACGGCGAGATCCGATCGGCAGATTAGGGGTTAATTATTGTAGGTAGCTGGCGGCGACGTTGTGGGGGGCAGATTAGGGGTTAATAAATATAATATAGGGGTTGGCGGTGTTAGGGGCAGCAGATTAGGGGTACATAGGTATAATGTAGGTTGCGGCGGTATACGGAGCGGCAGATTAGGGGTTAAAAAAAATATGCAGGTGTCAGCGATAGCGGGGGCGGAAGATTAGGGGTTAATAAGTGTAAGGTTAGGGGTGTTTAGACTCGGGGTACATGTTAGGGTGTTAGGTGCAGACATAGGAAGTGTTTCCCCATAGTAAACAATGGGGCTGCGTTAGGAGCTGAACGCTGCTTTATTGCAGGTGTTAGGCTTTTTTTTTCAGCCGGCTCTCCCCATTGATGTCTATGGGGAAATTGTGCACAAGCACGTACAACCAGCTCACCGCTGACTTAAGCAGCGCTGGTATTGGAGTGCGGTATGGAGCACAATTTTGCACTACGCTCACTTCTTACCTAATAACGCCGGGTTTAGGAAAACCTGTAATACCAGCGGTGTAGGAAAGTGAGCGGTGACAATAACGTGCAAGTTTGTACCACACCCCTCATAACGCAAAACTCGTAATCTAGCCGATAGATAATTGTATTAAGCCCAAAACATGAGATCTCACACAGCAAACAAGAACTTGAAATGTGGGAAAACAAAATCATGACTGCAACATCTAGAAAACGTACTTGCCAAATGGGTTCTTTAAATATTTGCATTTCTGGTTTGTTAAATTCTAGTAGTCGTTTTTAAAACACAATTTGTCTAGGTCATTGGTTTTCAAACCTGTCTTCAGGCCTCACTAACAGGCCCGATTTTGAACTAAAGCACAGGTGAAATACCCAGCTAATTAGTAAACATGGTTATTAACCTGCTCTTACCCAAAGTAGTCCTGAAAATCTGGCCTGTTAGGGAGACCTGAGGACAGGTTTGAAAAACAGTGGTCTAGGTTTTTAATAACCTGCAAAGTCATCCACATTCTGTGCAGTGAGAAGTAAATAATTGCAAGATAGAAGAGGCAGCATTGTTTCTATGGAGCACATCTAACAACTTTGTGCTGTAACAAGGGGGGCACTGTGAAAGATTTTTGAGTCATGCTATTGTCAAGTGGAGAAGATTATGGCCAATATCTACTGCAAAATTAAATACCTTGAGATATTTACGCTTTTTTTTCACTCGCACGATAACTAAGCTCAAAGTTAATGATTAGTGAGGTTGGATTTGCACGCATAAGTTAAAAGTAAAAAGTTATTATTAAAAAAATATATTGCATGTTTCAAGGTATTTGACTGGGAATGACTCCAAAATGTGTCAATACAGGTATACCTCACTTTACAGCGCTTCACTTTACAGCGATTCGCTAATACAGCGCTTTGTGGAGCTGAAGTTCAACCTCCAAGGATTATGAAATAGTGCTGTAATCATTGTGAGTTTGCGAGAAAAGTGACTGGCACCATTTTGTTATGCGCAGTTCACTCTGTTTACAGCTTTACAGTGCAATCTGTGTCTCAGTGCTCTAGTTTGGCAAATTTTACTACAGTAATTGTCACTATTTTACAGGTACAGTATTTATTGAATTCTGTGCTGTGCGAGTGTTAAACTAAACTTAGCCCTATTGCACCCCTAATATATGTTAGTTCAAACATGTTTTCAAGTTTTTAAACACACTGGCAAGTGCAAAGAAAGCTAAAACTGCCTTGTTTCACTTTAAGGCGGTTTTCACTTTACAGCGGGGCTCCGGTCCCTAACCCGCTGTATGAGCGGGGTATACCTGTATGTGTTTATATACAGTATATGTATATATGTGCACATACATATTTACACATATAAACACATAAATATACATATATTATAGATATATACTGTATGTATACAATATAGCTCTTTCTAATCAAACACCTTGTCATAAACCATAACCCTTTTAACCCTTATAAAACATTTTTATTATAGATATTTTTTTTTTTTACGGTTACACTTTACGCCAGGTCTCAAGTTGCCCTAATTCTTCTAGCGCAGTTTCAGATTGAGCTCAAGAGCAGCCTTTTACTTTCAACTTGTAATATGCACGCTAGTTAGTGCAGTGACGTTGCTTATCCTAAAATGTGCTATCATTAGCACGCCACTTGTAATCTAATCCAAATTGTTTAGTTATGCAAATTAGAACAACTTGTAGCATATTTCCACTATTTATTTTGCCACTTTTCATGTAATTTAGCTCTGAACATTGAGAGATTTCTAATTCTAAAACCTTGAAATGCACCCTGCTGATTTCTCAAGACTACCACTGCTACACTTCTAGCACTAATTTGCTTTATCAGATAACTGCAAAACAATGCATTTTATAATAACTTTATGACAGCAGTCAGCTTTGTTGTCTGTGAACTAAAGCCCAGATTGGCTCATGCAAATAATGCAAATTGAAAAAAATTGCAGTAAAAAGGATGTTAACTCCTAGACCCTGTTAGGAAGTTCCATGCCATCCTAAAAGTACTGGGCATTAACGCTGTTAGGACAGTATAGAAAGTCCTAACTTGTGTGGTGCCCTATTCCTCTCTCTGTAACTGGATCAGACTGGAGGATTTGCTGGGTAACTCAGACAGTCCCCCAGGCACCAATCAGCACCTAGATACACTAGATACACTAACAATTGCATCAGCCAATAGGATTTTTCCTAAATTCCGATTGGCTGATAGAATCCTATCAGAATCCTATCAGCCAATCAGAATTCAAGGGATGCCATCTTGGATGACGTCATTTAAAGGAACCTTCATTCGTCGGGAGTCATCAGAAGAAGAGGATGCTCTGCGTCGGATGGCTTCAAGATGGACCCGCTCCGCTCTGGATGGATGAAGATAGAAGATGCCGGCTGGATGAAGACTTCAGCCCATCTGGAGGTCCACTTGTGCCCGGCTGGGTGAAGACGTCTTAAGGTAGGGTGATCTTCAAGGGGGTAGTGTTAGGTTTTATTAAGGGGGGATTGGGTGGGTTTTAGAGTAGGGTTGGGTGTGTGGGTGGTGGGTTTTAATGTTGGGGGGTATTGTATTTTTTTTTACAGGTAAAAGAGCGGATTACTTTGGGGCAATCCTCTTCTGCCCGGATCAGATGAAGACTTCTGCCCCTCTGGAGGTCCACTTGTGCCCGGCTGGGTGAAGACGTCTTAAGGTAGGGTGATCTTCAAGGGGGTAGTGTTAGGTTTTATTAAGGGGGGATTGGGTGGGTTTTAGAGTAGGGTTGGGTGTGTGGGTGGTGGGTTTTAATGTTGGGGGGTATTGTATTTTTTTTACAGGTAAAAGAGCGAATTACTTTGGGGCAATGCCCCGCAAATGGCCCTTTTAAGGACTATTTGTAATTTAGTATAGGGTAGGGAATTTTATTATTTTGGGGGGCTTTTTTATTTTATTAGGGGGATTAGAGTAGGTGTAATTAGTTTAAAATTCTTGTAATTATTTTTTTAATTTCTGTAATTTAGTGTTTTTTTTTTCTCGTAATTTAGTTTATTTAATTTAATTGTATTTAATTGTAGTTAGTTTAGGGAATTGATTTAATTATAGTGTAGTGTGAGGTGTAATTGTAACTTAGGTTAGGGTTTATTTTATAGGTAAATTTGTACTTATTTTAACTAGGTAGCTATTAAATAGTTCATAGCTATTTAATAACTATTGTACCTAGTTAAAATAAATACAAAGTTGTCTGTAAAATAAAAATAAACCCTAAGCTAGCTACAATGTAACTATTAGTTATATTGTAGCTAGCTTAGGGTTTATTTTATAGATAAGTATTTAGTTTTAAATAGGAATAATTTATTTAATTGTAGTTATTTTATTTAGATTTATTTCAATTATATTTAAGTTAGGAGGGTGTTAGGGTTAGACTTAAATTTAGGGGTTAATAACTTTATTATAGTGGCGGCGACGTTGGCGGCGGCGGCAGATTAGGGGTTAATACATTTAATATAGTTGCGGTAACATTGGGGGGGCAGAGTAGGGGTTAATAAATATAATGTAGGTGTCGGCGATGTTGGGGGCAGCAGATTAGTCATTCATAACTATAATGTAGGTGGCGGCAGTGTCCGAAGCGGAAGATTAGGGGTTGATAATATAATGTAGGTGTCGGCGATGTTGGGGATGGCAGATTAGGGGTTAATAAGTGTAAGAATATGGGTGTTTAGACTTGGGGTTCATGTTAGGTGTAGACATTAAAAGTGTTTCACCATAGGAAACAATGGGGCTGCGTTAGGAGCTGAACGCTGCTTTTTTGAAGGTGTTAGACTTTTTTTCAGCCGGCTCAGCCCCATGCACGAGCACGTTTAGCCAGCTTACCGCTACCGTAAGCAACGCTGGTATTGAGGTGAGATGTGGAGCTAAATTTTGCTCTCCGCACACTTTTTAGAGGCTAATGCCGGGTTGAAAAAAACCTGTAATACCAGCGTTGTTTGTAGGTGAGCGGTGAGCTGGAACTGAGCGTTAGCACCGCACGGCTTTATCGACAAAACTCGTAATCTAGCCGAAGGTGTTAACTGTTACTTTAATTCTATGCCAATGTCAAGAAAAAAGATAGGAATGCTTCCTGCTCAATCACTATAAAGTACAAGCATCTTTATTCTATAACCAACATAGATAACCAATCAAACACACTTGCCCACAATATCCACATAAGAAAGAGCATATCCCTATTGTCAGGATTCACCTTAGCCCTTCCCCCATTACCTTTAAAAGCATGCACCCAGCTGCAAACAAGTGCTTAGTAATTTGTGTTAGTCACTGTCTAACGTGAGCTGAGCCAGAGCATGTCTCACACTTAACCTAAACCAATTGTGTATCTGAAGAGCAATTTCATGCAAAACCATAACAGCCTGGGATTACCAAACCGTGTCTCAGAACCCCTAACATTTATTAGAAGAAAAGGGCTTTAATTCCTACACCTATGGATTTCTACAATTCCTCCCTCAACCTGCTTCATCTGTACCTGGCAGACTTCCACCTACCGCCACTGAAACCCAATACAGCAGGCACTAGTAACACTCTCTGCAGTTTACAGACTGAAGAATGGCCACAGCCGTTACACGGAACCTCACCGGAATTGACCTCCTCGGTCAGTGACGTAAGCAGCGCATGTGACCGCAGCTCCGATCAGCTGTAGAGCGGATCAGCTGGGAGCTGCACGTTTACACCGGAGTCCAGAGAATTTGTTCCGGCAACAGTAAGTCGCAACACGCTACTGTACTCTATTGCCATCAGCTTATCAAACAGCAGCCTACACAAAAGGTACTAATAGTGCCATAGAGGTTGTGTACATAGGGACTGCCAATTCCTTTACATGATACCACCCTCTCTGCCAAAGTGTACTGCTCTCATCAACCCCGTGTAAGCAGATACTTGCTGGGACTGAATTCAGTAATAGCTTGCCATACGTAGTTTCAGTGAATTCTTAAAGGGACACTGTCCTAAATATATTAACCTGTTCAAGCTCAATACTTGTTTGGATCTCTACATAATACCTTGTCAGGTCATTCTCCATCAAACAACTGTCAGTACTGTTAGCTGATTTGTTGCTGAATCCTAATTTCATTATAATCTCACTTACAGCCCAATTCTGTATTCCTGAAATACCATGGACTACAGAGGCTATAGTGATACAAGTACAACATTAGATCCATAATTGTGATCCATATATCTTTA
This sequence comes from Bombina bombina, assembly GCF_027579735.1. Taxonomy (NCBI): domain Eukaryota; kingdom Metazoa; phylum Chordata; class Amphibia; order Anura; family Bombinatoridae; genus Bombina; species Bombina bombina. The sequence continues at coordinate 728,233,244 of NC_069504.1, forward strand.
ATTGTGACATATTACTAAGCCCAAAACATGGATCCAGTAGATCTACCCAAAGTGGTATATAACTTGTCTCAATGTGTAGACCAGCTAGGACAAGGCCTACGTGAACTCCAAATGGAGAACCAGACACTAAGAGACATCATTAAGAATACCATGACAAGGAAGAGTCCTCAACCAGAGACACTACCTGAACCTCAGGTATCCCTGCCAGATACATTCTCTGGAAACCGCAAAATATACCGACAATTTAAGAATTCCTGCAGTCTTTTATTTCAGTTAAAGCCCAAGACCTACAGCACTGATAAGATCAAAGTTCTAACTATGATTTCTTTACTAAGAGGAGAAACCCGAGTATGGGCAGATACCCTATATGAATCAAACGATCCTATCCTTTCATCTATACACCTCTTCATAACAACTATGGATGAGCTTTACCAAGATACCAACTTACAATTAACCACTGAGACTAGTATGAGGACTCTTAGACAAGGACGCCGTCCAGTAGAGGACTACATAACCAAATTTAAACAATACTCTACAGACTCCCTCTGGAACTCAGTAGCACTAAAAAACCAATTCAGGATTGGCCTGTCAGATCCAATTAAAGACAAATTGGCACGTCCCGACCTACCAGATTCACTAGAAAGCCTCATGAGGCTTGTGATTCAAATAGACCGCAGACTCCGGGAAAGGAGGGCAGAACGTGGCAATCAGGAGGTTAACAGCAGATCATCGCCCTTGGTACGTAATATCCCACAGCCTAAAAATCCTACAGAACCTATGGAGATAGGAGTTTTGAGAGGACCTCTGACACCGGAAAAATGGAATCATAGGAGAACACAGTTATTGTGTATGTACTGTGCCAATCCAGATCATAAAGGACTGCCCTATTCTGCAAAAGAATAAAAGAAGTAAGTCTACACATATACATACATCCTGTCCGACTAATAGAAAACCCACTTACTGTCATCTCTCCTTAACTTTACAGTGGGATCGAAGCAGAGTGACAACTGATGCCATAGTGGACTCGGGAGCTTCAGGGAATTATTTGGACAAGGCTGTTGTTAATATTAATAAAATTCCAGTGGTGTGTAAGCAACAACCAGTGTCGATTCGTGTTATTGACGGCTCTAACATCCCCACAGGTCCAATTACACATCAAACCGTGGCCTCTCATGGTTACCACTCAAACAGGTCATACTGAATATATAGTATTTGATATTCTCCCGTTACCTATTTTCCCCATTGTGTTAGGTCTTAGCTGGCTTCAATTGCATCAACCTTCCATAGAATGGAAGGATTTATCTACATCTCTCTCCTCTGACTACTGTACTAATACCTGTTATCCGCAAAGATATGTTCTTCAACTTAACGACTCAGAGTTCTCTCCCCCTGAAGTCTATAGTGATTTCTCTGACGTATTTAGCAAACAAGAGGCAGAAACACTGCCCCACATCGCATCTACGACTGCCCAATTGATCTGCAACCTGGTGCTGTCGTATCCCATGGATATCTCTACCCGTTAAGCCAGCCAAAGCTACAACATCTCAAGACTTATCTCGACGAAAACCTGCGCAAAGGGTTCATAAGACCCTCAACCTCCCCTGCAGGAGCAGGAATCTTTTTTGTAAGGAATACGGACTCAACACTCAGACCAATCATTGACTACAGGGAACTCAATAAGAAAACTATAAAGAATAAATATCCACTTCCACTCATACCCGAATTAATAGAAAGACTTCAACATGCGAAGATCTTTACCAAACTGGATTTACGCGGGGCCTACAATCTAGTGCGTATTCATGAGGGTGATGAATGGCTTACCGCATTTCGAACAAGGTATGGTTTGTATAAGTACCTGGTAATGCCATTCTTCATCAATGACGTCTTCAGAGATCTTTTGGATATCTGTATAGTCATTTACCTCGATGATATCCTGATATATTCTAAGGATTTAACTGAACATATCACTCATGTCAGATGGGTACTTTCCAGACTTCATACACATCAATTGTTTGCCAAACCTGAAAAGTGTGTCTTCCACACACAGAACATCTCCTTCCTTGGGTACCACATTAGTCCAGCCGGCATACAGATAGAAGACAATAAAGTCCAAACCGTCAGAGATTGGGCTCAACCAGCATCCAAAAAAGAACTCCAGCAGTTCTTAGGCTTCGCAAATTACTACCGAAAGTTTATAAAAAACTTTTCCAAGGTAGTCAAACCTCTCACCAGCCTTACTGGGTCTGTACCTTTTCGTTGGAATAAAGATGCCGAAGTAGCTTTTACAGATTTAAAGACCCACTTTACAACCACACCGATCCTCCATTTTCCGAACCCCTCACTACAATTTGTCTTGGAAGTCGACTCATCTGATTTTGCCATTGGAGCTGTCTTATCACAACGGGAGACACCCGCAACACCTCTGCATCCAGTTGCTTTCATGTCCAAACTCCTATCACCATCTGAAAGAAATTTTCCAATTGGAGATAAAGAACTTCTTGCGATTAAATGATCCCTGGAGCATTGGAGACATCTGTTAGAGGGAGCTAAACACCCTATGATTATCTACACTGACCATAAAAATCTGGAATATCTTCAAAACAATAAAACTCTATCTGCTAGACAGGTCAGATGGAGCTTGTTCTTTGCCAGGTTCAACTTCAACATCATCTACAGACCAGCCAACAAAAATGGCAAGGCAGACGCCTTGTCGCGTAAGGAGCCTATGCCTATTCATCCTACAGTACAACAGCCTATCATTCCCCTAGAATGATTCCTGGGAATAACCACACATCTGACAAAGGAGGTTCTAAGATCATTAAAGCATGATACCGACATACCACACACAGCCGTTATCAAAAAACAAGATGGTTTATACTACCATAATGACAGGTTGTATATTCCTATCAGCCTTAGACCACAGATTCTCCATCTCTCCCATGATTCTCCACTATCTGGACATCAAGGGGTAAAACGCACTATCAAAAAGGTCACAAGGAAATTCTGGTGGCCAGGATTACAAGTCTCAGTGAATGACTACATGCGAACTTGTACCATCTGCACCACTTGCAAATCTGAAAACCAACCACCATATGGACTACTCATGCCCATGGAGATACCCGACAGACCCTGGCAACAAGTGGGTTTAGACTTCATTGTGGAACTCCCCATATCACAAAAACAAAACACCATATTAGTAGTTGTCGACCACCTTACTAAGATGGCACACTTTATACCTTACCACAAACTTCCAACCTCTTCCGAGACTGCAGAACTCTTTGTAGGAAACATAGTTAGGCTCCATGGTATTCCACCAGTACTGTATTCAGACAGAGGAACACAGTTCACTTCCCACTTCTGGAGACAGCTATGTAAGATGCTACAGATCAATCATCGCTTCTCCACATCGTTTAACCCACAAACCAACGGACAAGTGGAACGACTCAATCAGTGGTTGGAAAAATACCTCCACTGCTACTGCTATCAACATCAAACAGATTGAGTACGTTTCTTGCCATTGGCTGAATTTGCTTTTAATAATGCCTTAAACTCTACAACAAAGTTGACTCCTTTTTACGCAAATTATGGATACAACCCTTCCTTAGCAGTCGCTTCGGGGCTTATATCCACTTCTCCCCAGGTCGACGAATTGACTAACTCTTTGTTAGAGACTTTCAAATTGCTAAAGGAAAATATAAAAAATGCCCAAACCAAAAAAGGTTTTATGATCTGAGAAGAAGAGAGTCACCAACATAGTCAACAAGAATGCAGTAACCTTAGAGTTATCTCCAACTATTCGTATACACCCAACTTTCCACGTCTCTTTACTGAAACCAGCCAGACCCATGAGAGATTCCGCTATGGTTGTACCACCAACTCCAATAGCTGTTCTTCCAGATGTGTATGAGGTTCAGACGCTGTTAGACTCCAGACATCAACATGGTCAGCTGCAGTATCTCATACGGTGGAAAGGTTACACCAGCCAAGATGATTCATGGGAACCTTCTACCAACATCCATGCACCAAGATTGGTGGCTGAATACCACCGACGGTTTCCAGATTGACCCCGACCTCAAGCTGTGGGACAGCTTACTTGAGAGGGGGGTCATGTCAGGATTCACCTTAGCCCTTCCCCCATTACCTTTAAAAGCATGCTTTAAAAGCATGCACCCAGCTGCAAACAAGTGCTTAGTAATTTGTGTTAGTCACTGTCTAACGTGAGCTGAGCCAGAGCATGTCTCACACTTAACCTAAACCAATTGTGTATCTGAAGAGCAATTTCATGCAAAACCATAACAGCCTGGGATTACCAAACAGTGTCTCAGAACCCCTAACATTTATTAGAAAAAAAGGGCTTTAATTCCTACACCTATGGATTTCTACAATTCCTCCCTCAACCTGCTTCATCTGTACCTGGCAGACTTCCACCTACCACCACTGAAACCCAACACAGCAGGCACTAGTAACACTCTCTGCAGTTTACAGACTGAAGACCGGCCACAGCCGTTACACGGAGCCTCACCGGAATCAACCTCCTCGGTCAGTGACGTAAGCAGCGTATGTGACCGCAGCTCCGATCAGCTGTAGAGCGGATCAGCTGGGAGCTGCGCGTTTACACCGGAGTCCAGAGAATTTGTTCCAGCAACAGTAAGTCGCAACACGCTACTGTACTCTATTGCCATCAGCTTATCAAACAGCAGCCTACACAAAAGGTACTAATAGTGCCATAGAGGTTGTGTACAGACGGACTGCTAATTCCTTTACATGATACCACCCTCTCTGCCAAAGTGTACTGCTCTCATCAACCCTGTGTAAGCAGATACTTGCTGGGACTGAATTCAGTAATAGCTTGCCATATGTAGTTTCAGTGAATTCTTAAAGGGACACTGTCCTAAATATATTAACCTGTTCAAGCTCAATACTTGTTTGGATCTCTACACAATACCTTGTCAGGTAATTCTCCATCAAACAACTGTCAGTACTGTTAGCTGATTTGTTGCTGAATCCTAATTTCATTATAATCTCACTTACAGCCCAATTCTGTATTCCTGAAATACCATGAACTACAGAGGCTAAAGTGATACAAGTACAACATTAGATCTATAGTTGTGATCCATATATCTTTAATTGTGACACCTATTGTTTTGGAACACAACAGGTTAATTGCACACGTCACTTACTATTATCATTACACACTGTACAAATGGATTAATCAACACGCCTGCAATGTATTTGCTAAACCCAGGAAATGGCTATTGTATTTATTTGTACTTTGATTTTAATAACGGTTTCTATTCATTATCAGTATTTGCGGCTGAGGTGTGGCAGAAGAAATAGGGATTGTGATCACTTGAAAACCCTGCTGACATAATTGAATGAAGTTCAAAAATTGTTATTGGATGAAAATATCATCGAGATTGTGACTGACCCCCTAGAGTTTCTGAAGTTGCACTTTATAAAGATTGTTACATATTTTGCGGTGTTTCATCTAATTTACTCATTTTTCTCAACAAATAATTTTTTTTAGGCACAATTCTTTGTTGGAATGTTGGAATTGCCATTAACAGTGTGTGTTTCCTGGTAGTTTAAATGTAAAATATTTAATTTCTTGTTAACATATTTAGTTTTTCACTTGGATGATGGAAATAAATTGTTTCTAATGTCTCTTTAAGCAGAAGCTTTACTGTCAGGCTGAAAAAAGACTATAAATGCCAAAAGTCCTGCCAACAAGTGAATTTAATGTAAACCGATCTAATGCTTACACATGTCTAATTCAGACTTTATCATCAGGATCCAGACTTTTTTTGTGGTTATTGTGGAATTGCACAACAGGGTTCAAATATTAATTTAATAAACTGATAATAGCACATGGCATAAAATACACATATAAAATATTTCAATTCTATGACTTATAATAAGACTTGTGATGTTTAAAGGGACAGTCAAATCCAAAAAAACTTTCATGTTTCAAATAGTGCATGTCATTTTAAACAACTTTCCAATTTACATTTATCACCAATTTTGCTTTGTTCTCTTGGTATTCTTATTTGAAAGCTAAACCTAAGGAGGCTCATATGATAATTTCTAAGCCCTTGAAGGCCGCCTCTTATTACATGCTTTTTTATTTGCTTTTCACAGCAGGGGAGAACTAGTTCATGTGAGCCATATAGATAACATTGTGATCACGCCCGTGGGTTGTGGCAGACACTGCACTAATTGGCTAAAATGAAAGTCAATAGATAATACATAAAATGTCATGTGATCAGGGGGCTGTCAGAAGATGTTTAGATACAAATTAATCACAGAGGTAAAAAGTGTATTAATATAACTGTGTTGGTTGTGCAAAACTGGGGAATGGGTAATAAAGGGATTATCTATCTTTTAAAACAACAAAAATTCTGGTGTTGACTGTCCCTTTAAAAATGGTGAGGAAATTACAAGTCCCTATTCTAATGCAAAAATACAATATTTTAATTTGTTAGAAAAGCTATTTTAGTGATACTTTCCCCTGCGGATAGATTTGCCACTAGGGTTGCCAGGTGTTCAGTTTTCAACCAGACAGTCCAGTATTTTAGCCGCCTGTCCAGTAAAATCTTCACAAAAATACTGGACACTTAAATGCCCAGTTTTTTAAAGTTCCTGAGTGTTATATAAATATAAAAGGCATCTTATATCGATATGTTTTACAAATAAGGAGCAGTAAGAAATGAGTGGTAGTCATGGGGGTGAATTTACTTATGTTTATATATTTTATTGACAGCCAAAGTGGTAAAATAATTGAATTGTATGTTACTGGCCACCAAGTGGTAAAACTACTGTTTATTTGTGAAAAATATACATCATGGGATCAAGAGGTGGGGCTATTGTGGAGCTTATGGGGGGACATTGTGTGACTCCCTCCTACCATCATACCCAGTCAATGACAGTTTTCCAGTATTTTTGTTGAGGGCAACTAGCAACCCTAGTTGCCACCTCGGCCATGTTAACCTGGATATATATGAGTTACACATTTTTCTGGGGGTACAGGGAGGAACATGACTACCACTGCACTTTTAAGGGATAGAAAAGTCCAAATAAAACTTGCATGATTCAGAAAGGGCAAGTAATTTTAAACAACTTTCCAATTTACTTTTATCATCAAATTTTCTTTGTTCTCTTGGTATTCATAGTTGAAAGCTACAACTAGGTAGGCTCATATGCTAATTTCTAAGCCCTTGAAGGCTGCCTCTTATCTGAATGCATTTGATAGTTTTTCCCAGCAAGAGGGCATTAGTTCATGTGTTTCATATACACATTTTTGTAAATATGTTATTGTAAGTATGTTATTATATATTTTCATGTGACAACACTGAAGAAATGTCACTTTGCTACAATGTAAAGTAGTGAATGTACAGCCTGTAAATTTGCTGTCCCCTCAAAATAACTCAACTCACAGCCATTAATGTCTAAACCCTAATTGAGTACACCCCTAAGTGGAAATATCTAAATTGGGCCCAATTAGCCATTTTTCTTCCCTGGTGTCATGTGACTCGTTAGTGTTACAAGGTCTCAGGTGTGAATGGGGAGCTGGTGTGTTAAATTTGTTGTTATCACTCTCACACTCTCTCATACTGGTCACTGGAAGTTCAACATGGCACCTCTGAAAAGAAAATAATTGTTGCTCTACATAAAGATGGCCTAGGCTATAAGAAGATTGCCAAGACCCTGAAACAGCTGCAGCATGGTGGGCAAGACCATACAGCGGTTTCACAGGACAGGTTCCACTCAGAACAGGCCTCGCCATGGTCGACCAAAGAAGTTGAATGCACCTGCTCAGCATCATATCCAGAAGTTGTCTTTGAGAAAAATACGTATTGTAGCGCTCATGGGATACTCCTCTATCAGACCAAACTCGGCCAGTAGTCTTGTTATCCTGGCATTGAACCGGAATGATAGGGAATATCCCAGATCAGAGAAAGTTAGCGAGATGAGGAAGGCGGCACTCACCACAGGCAGGACAGACCCCAGCGGCAACAGCAGAGCAGTCCAAGGATGAACCACTAGAATGGCCAGGCAGAGTTTGGCAACCGCAAAGCAGTCCAAGGATAAACCACTAGAATGGTCAGGCAGGCAGGGTTTGGCAACAGCAAAGCAGTCCAAGGATAAACCACTAGAATAGTCAGACAGGCAGGGTTTGGCAACAGCAAAGCAGTCCAGCAGATTGAGGGTTAAGGCAGGTAGAGTAGTCAGACAGTCAGGTTCAGCAACAGTAATCAATCCAGCAGTTTAAAGGGACACTCAGGTTAAATTAAATTTTCATGATTCAGATACAGCTTGTAACTTTAAACAACTTTCCAATTTACTTCCATTAAAAAAAAATGTGCACAGTCTTTTATATTTACAAATGTTGAGTCACCAGATCCTACTGAGCATGTGCAAGAATTTACAGACTATACGTATATGCATTTGTGATTGGCTGATTGCTATCACATGGTACAAGGGGAGTGGAAATATACATAACTTTGAAATTTGTTTTAAAAAAAATCTACTACTCATTTGAAGTTCAGACTAAGTGCTATTGCATTGTCTTGTTATCTTGCATTTGTTGATTATGCAAAAATTGGTCCTTTAAAGGTTAAGGCAGGAAGAGTAGTCAGACAGACAGATTCAGCAACAGTAATCAATCCAGCAGTTTAAGGGTTAAGGCAGGTAGAGTAGTCAGACAGGCAGCATTCAGCAACAGTAATCAGACACTTAGAAAGAACGATCTGTCACACCCAGGAGTACACAAAGTAACACCTATACTTGGGCAGTGACAGATCGTTTGGGGAAGTTTAAATAGGCGCAGGATTCGCGCCACCAAGGTCTGACCGGCATCAGGAGCGTGCGGCGATGATGTCAGCACCGCACACATCTGAGCCGACACTGCCCCTGGCAACGAGCAGGGAAGGAGACGCTGTGCCCCTAGCAACGGCTAGAGTGGCGCGGCGTGACACGTATGAGTGCTGCCAGCATTGCTGCAGAGGTTGAAGAGGTGGGGGGTCAGCCTGTCAGTGCTCAGACCATATGCCGCACACTGCATCAAATTGGTCTGCATGGCTGTCATCCCAGAAGGAAGCCTCTTCTAAAGATGGTGCACAAGAAAGCCCGCAAACAGTTTGCTGAAGACAAGCAGACTAAGGACATGGATTACTGGAACCATGTCCTGTGGTCCGATGAGACTAAGATAAACTTATTTGGTTCAGATGGTGTCAAGCATGTGTGGCGGCAACCAGGTTAGGAGTACAAAAACAAGTGTGTCTTGTCTACAGTCAAGCATGGTGGTGGGAGTGTCATGGTCTGGGCCTGTATAAGTGCTGCCGGCACTGGGGAGCTACAGTTCATTGAGGGATCCATAAATGCCAACATGTACTGTGACATACTGAAGCAGAGCATGATCCCCTCCCTTCGGAGACTGGGCCGCAGGGCAGTATTCTAATATGATAACGACCCCAAACACACCTCCAAGACGACCACTGCCTTGCTAAAGAAGCTGAGGGTAATGGTAATGGACTGGCCAAGCATGTCCCTATTGAGCATCTGTGGTGCATCCTCAAATGGAAGGTGGGGGAGCGCAAGGTCTCTAACATCCACCAGCTCTGTGATGTCGTCATGGAGGAGTGGAAGAGGACTCCAGTGGCAACCTGTGAAGCTCTGGTGAACTCCATACCCAAGAAGGTTAAGGGAGTGCTGGACAATAATGGTGGCCACACAAAATATTAATACTTTGGGCCCAACTTGGACATTTCCACTTAGGGGTGTATTCATTGTTGCCAATGGTTTAGACATTAAAGGTTGTGTGTGTTGAGTTATTTTGAGGGGACAGCAAATTTACATTGTTATACAGGCTGTACACTCACTACTTTACATTGTAGCAAAGTGTCATTTCTTCAGTGTTGTCACATGAAAAGATATAATAAAATATTTACAAAAATGTGAGGGGTGTACTCACTTTTATGGGATACTGTAAATAACATTGTGCTCACACATGTGGAGTTATTTAAGAGTCAGCACTAATTTCCAGAAATGCAAGTCTGTCAAAAGATCTGAGACAAGGAGGAAGTCAGCAGAAGCTTAGATACAAGGTAATTACAGAGGTAAAAAATGTATTAATATAGCTGTGTTGGTTATGCAAAACTGGGGAATGGTAAATAAAGGGATTATCTATCTTTTAAACAAAAACATTTTTGGTGTTTACTATGCCTTTAAATATATAAGAAAAGTGCATTTTGATACGAGTATGTGTAATAAAGACGGATGGCCACTCCTCTTGTAACAAGAACCAACTGCAGACCTTGAAGTATGTTGACCTTTGCTGACCATCTAAAATAATTCAAGCCTGTTCTAATGTATTTACAGACCCATTTTCAACATTCCTCTCTACTAGCTAATTAAGCACAAACACGTTAAAGGGACACTCAATCAAAATTAAACTTTAATTATTCAGATAGAGCATGCCATTTTAAACAACATTCCAATTTACTTCCATTAACAAAATGTGCACAGTCTTTTTATATTTAAACTTTTTGAGTCACTAGCTCCTACTGAGCATGTGCAAGAATAAGTTTGTATGCATTTGTGAATGGCTGATTGCTGTCACATGGTACGTGTATGCATTTGTGATTGGCTGATGGCTGTCACATGGTACAGGGGGAGTGGAAAAAGACATAACTTTTAAAATTGTCAGAAAAAAAATCTACTACTCATTTGAAGTTCAGACTAAGTGCTATTGCACTGTCTTGTTATCTTGCATGTGTTGATTATGCAAATCTACTGTATTGACTGGTCCTTTAAGAATTGATACCAGGGTTTTGAAAACATAAAAAGTCATATCTTGATTAACACATGCATCAACTATTATGTTATTCATGTGAAATGCATGAAGTATTGACACATTTTGCTTTTTGCAGTACTAGTGTTAACCCCTTAGCAACAGCTGACATACCCAATGCATCAGCTGTAATAGCATTGGTTTCGCTGACAGAGGCGAGACTGTGATATTTTTGCATGCGATTTCTGCAAGCCCTAGAAGACTCTTGTGACAGGAGATGTACAGGGTATGTCACTGTCATTAAAGGGTTAAATTCTTCTGAGTTTTTTTTTTTTCTAATATTATTGCATAACGTAAGGCCTATTAACACACATTGTGTTATCAATTAAATATCTAGGCCCCTATTTAACAAAGTCTGGCGGACCTGATCCGACAGTGCGGATCAGGTCCGCCAGACCTCGCTGAATGCGGAGAGCAATACGCTTCGTATTCAGCATTGCACCAGCAGCTCACAAGAGCTGCTGGTGCAACGCCGCCCCCTGCAGACTCGCGGCCAATTGGCCACCAGCAGGGGGATGTCAATCAACCCGATCGTACTCGATCGGGTTGAATTCCGGCGATGTCTGTCCGCCTGCTCAGAGCAGGTGGACAGGGTTATGGAGCAGCGGTCTTTGTGACCGCTGTTTCATAACTGCTGTTTCTGGCGAGTCTGCAGGCTCGCCAGAAACACGGGGCATCAAGCTCCATTGGGAGCTTGATATATAGGCCCCCTAGTGTTATCTGGCTTCTATGCGCCTCATATACTAAACAGTGGGCGTTCAAGACTCCAACCTTGTTAACCTGTCTGTCTGCCTTCATGGCGAATGGCGAAACGGCAGCAGACACTGTACGTCTGGTGCCCACATGTACTATTGTACAAGGACTTCCTGTCCATCACCATAAATGAACATCTGGAATGTTTTATCTCTGCCAACTCAGTCATCTGACCGTGGATTATTACATTGCAGAAAGAACTCAAAAGCAGCATTTGTTTTATTGTTGTAACAAAAAAGCAGTAAGCAGTGGCTTATACTTGATATAAATCATTGCAATATGTATTATTCATCCTTTTAAATGGATTCAATCTATTATTTCTTTTTTACACTTCATTTGTGCAGTGTCCAATACTGTTCCTTTTACAGCCCTATAAGGAGGCTGTGGTCTCTAGAGGAAGGTATTTATAGCCTGATGTCAAAAAATCTCTAGAGTAACATGAGCTGATTTAGTATTAAGTGAATACTAGATGCACAGGGAGTCAGATTTGCCCTTGCTCAGTACAGGCAAAATGCAACCATACGCCTAGATTTAGAGTTTTGTCGGTAACGACCCGCGTAGCTAACGCATGCTTTTTTTTCCCCGCACCTTTTAAATACCGCTGATAGAATGGCTGGGTTTTCAGTGCGTTAGGCTCCAAAAAGGGAGCGTAGAGCATAATTTAACGCCACTGCAACTCTAGATACCAGCGGTGCTTACGGACGCGGCCAGCTTCAAAAACGTGCTCGTGCACGATTCCCCCATAGGAAACAATGGGGCTGTTTGAGCTGAAAAAAAACCTAACACCTGCAAAAAAGCCGCGTTCAGCTCTTAACGCAGCCCCATTATTTCCTATGGGGACACACTTCCTACGTCTGCACCTAACACTCTAACATGTACCCCGAGTCTAAACACCCCTAACCTTACACTTATTAACCCCTAATCTGCCGCCCCCGCTATCGCTGACCCCTGCATATTTTTTTAACCCCTAATCTGCCGCTCCGTAAACCGCTGCTACCTACATTATCCCTGTGTACCCCTAATCTGCTGCCCCTAACACCGCCGACCCCTGTATTATATTTATTAACCCCTAATCTGCCCCCCACAACGTCGCCTCCACCTGCCTACACTTATTAACCCCTAATCTGCCGAGTGGACCGCACCGCTACTATAATAAAGTTATTAACCTCTAATCCGCCTCACTCCCACCTCAATAACCCTATATTAAATAGTATTAACCCCTAATCTGCCCTCCCTAACATCGCTGACACCTAACTTCAGGTATTAACCCCTAATCTGCCGATCGGAGCTCACCGCTACTCTAATAAATTTTTTAACCCCTAAAGCTAAGTCTAACCCTAACACTAACACCCCCCTAAATTAAATATAATTTAAATCTAACAAAATAAATTAACTATTATTAAATAAATTATTCCTATTTAAATCTAAATACTTACCTGTAAAATAAACCCTAATATAGCTACAATATAAATTATAATTATATTGTAGCTATTTTAGGATTGATATTTATTTTACAGGCAACTTTGTATTTATTTTAACCAGGTACAATAGCTATTAAATAGTTAATAACTATTTAATAGCTACCTAGTTAAAATAATTACAAAATTACCTGTAAAATAAATCCTAACCTAAGTTACAATTAAACCTAACACTACACTAGCAATAAATTAATTAAATACAATACCTACAAATAACTAGTTACAAAAAATAAAAAAATATTTACAAACATTAGAAAAATATTATTATATTACAACAATTTTAAACTAATTACACCTACTCTAAGCCCCCTAATAAAATAACAAAGACCCCCAAAATAAAAAAATGCCCTACCCTATTCTAAAATAAAAAAGTACAAAGCTCTTTTACCTTACCAGCCCTGAAAAGGGCCCTTTGCGGGGCATGCCCCAAAGAATTCAGCTCTTTTGCCTGTAAAAAAAAACATACAATACCCCCCCCAACATTACAACCCACCACCCACATACCCCTAATCTAACCCAAACCCCCCTTAAATAAACCTAACACTAAGCCCCTGAAGATCTTCCTACCTTGTCTTCACCTCACCGGGTCCCGATCTGTCCAGAAGAGGGTCCGAAGTCTTGATCCAAGCCCAAGCGGGGGGCTGAAGAGTGACGTCCATCCTCGGGCTGAAGTCTGGATCCAAGCGGCAGCTGAAGAACTCCATCATCGGGCTGAAGTCGGAAGTCCATCATCGGGATGAAGTCTTCTATCAAGCCGCATCTTCAATCTTCGTTCTTCCGGAGCGGAGCGAGCCATCTTCTTCCAAGCCGACGCGGAACATCCTCTTCAACCGATGCCTACTAGCCGAATGACGGTTCCTTTAAATGACGTCATCCAAGATGGCGTCCCTCGAATTCCGATTGGCTGATAGGATTCTATCAGCCAATCGGAATTAAGGTAGGAATATTCTGATTGGCTGATGGAATCAGCCAATCAGAATCAAGTTCAATCCGATTGGCTGATCCGATCAGCCAATCAGATTGAGCTCGCATTCTATTGGTTGATCGGAACAGCCAATAGAATGCGAGCTCAATCTGATTGGCTGATCGGATCAGCCAATCGGATTGAACTTGATTCTGATTGGCTGATTCCATCAGCCAATCAGAATATTCCTACCTTAATTCTATAAATTAATTATGAGTTTTGTCGTCAGATTTCTAACGCTCACTTCAGCCACGACTCTAAATACCGGCGTTAGAAAGATCCCATTGAAAAGATAGGATACGTAAATGACGTAAGGGGATCTGCGGTATGGAAAAGTCACGGCTGCAAAGTGAGCGTTAGACCCTTTAATGACTGACTCTAAATACAGGCGGTAGACCAAAACCAGCGTTAGGAGCCTCTAACGCTGGTTTTCACGGCTACTGCCCAACTCTAAATCTAGGCCTAAGTTAAGTATATGTCTACCCCCTTATCTAGCTGTAGGCAGTTACTGCACTGAGAAATTCTAGGTGCTAATTTTGCAAAAAAAAAACAAGTATATTGTTTGTTGTGGTTTTTTTTAACATATTTTTTTTTAGTAAAGAAAAACTGTTTAATATTTAGTTTAATTTTTAATCAATAAATTAATTAAATAAAATACCTACAATTATCTACAATTAAACCTAACACTACACTATCAATAAATTAATTAAATACAATATCTACAAATAAATACAATGAAATAAACTAACTAAAGTACAAAAAATAAAAAAGAACTAAGTTACAAAAAATAAAAAAATATTTACAAACATAAGAAAAATATTACAACAATTTTAAACTAATTACACCTACTCTAAGCCCCCTAATAAAATAACAAAGACCTCCAAAATCCTATCAGCCAATCGGAATTCGAGGGACGCCATCTTGGATGACGTCACTTAAAGGAACCTTCATTCATCGGGAGTCACCGGAAGAAGAGGATGGATCCGCGTCGGCTGCTTCAAGATGGTCCCGCTCCGCGCCAGATGGATGAAGATAGAAGACGCCGCCTGGATGAACATGTCTACCGGTCCGGATGTCCTCTTCTTGCCAGATAGGATGAAGACTTCGGACCCTCTTCTGGACGGATCGGTGATACCCGGCGTGGTGAAGATAAGGTAGGAAGATCTTCAGGGGCTTAGTGTTAGGTTTTTTAAGGGGTGTTTGGGTTAGATTAGGGGTATGTGGGTGGTGGGTTGTAATGTTGGGGGGGGTAATTGTATGTTTATTTAAATGCAAAAGAGCTGTTTTCTTTGGGGCATGCCCCGCAAAAGGCCCTTTTAAGGGCTGGTAAGGTAAAAGAGCTGTTACATTTTTATTTTAGAATAGGGTAGGGCATTTTTTTATTTTGGGGGGCTTTGTTATTTTTTTAGGGGGCTTAGAGTAGGTGTAATTAGTTTAAAATTCTTGTAATCTTTTTTTTTTTTGTAATTTAGTGTTTGTTTGTTTTTGTAATTTAGTGTTTGTTTGTTTGTTTTTTGTAATTTAGTTTAGTTGATTTAATTGTAGATAATTGTAGATAGTTTAGTTAATTAATTAATTTATTGATAGTGTAGTGTTAGGTTTAATTGTAACTTAGGTTAGGATTTATTTTACAGGTAATTTTGTAATTATTTTAACTAGGTAGCTATTAAATAGTTATTAACTATTTAATAGCTATTGTACCTAGTTAAAATAAATACAAAGTTGCCTGTAAAATAAATATAAATCCTAAAATAGCTACAATATAATTATTTGTTATATTGTAGCTATATTAGGGTTTATTTTACAGGTAAGTATTTAGCTTTAAATAGGATTAATTTATTTAATAAGATTTATTTTATTTCGTTAGATAAAAATTATATTTAACTTAGGGGGGTGTTAGTGTTAGGGTTAGACTTAGTTTTAGGGGTTAATACATTTATTAGAGTAGCGGCGAGGTCCGGTAGGCAGATTAGGGGTTAATACTTGAAGTTAGGTGTCGGCGATGTTAGGGAGGGCAGATTAGGGGTTAATACTATTTATTATAGGGTTTATGAGGCGGAACTGAGGCGGTTTAGGGGT
Organism: Bombina bombina; assembly: GCF_027579735.1. NCBI lineage: Eukaryota > Metazoa > Chordata > Amphibia > Anura > Bombinatoridae > Bombina > Bombina bombina. The sequence goes on from NC_069504.1 coordinate 728,249,367, forward strand.
TAATACATTTATTATAGTGGCGGCGAGGTCCGGTCGGCAGATTAGGGGTTAATAAGTGTAGGTAGGTAGCGGCGACGTTGGGGGGGCAGATTAGGGGGTAATAAATATAATATAGGGGTCGGCGATGTTAGGGGCAGCAGATTAGGGGTACATAGGGATAATGTAGGTTGCGGCGGTGTGCGGTCGGCAGATTAGGGGTTAAAAAATTTTATTAGAGTGGCGGGGATGTGGGGGGACCTCGGTTTAGGGGTACATAGGTAGTTTATGGGTGTTAGTGTACTTTAGAGCACAGTAGTTAGGAGCTTTATGAACCGGCGTTAGCCCCCAAAGCTCTTAACTCCTGACTTTTTTCTGCGGCTGGAGTCTTGTTGTTAGAGTTCTAACTCTCACTTCAGCCAAGACTCTAAATACCAGCGTTAGAAAGATCCCATTGAAAAGATAGGATACGCAATTGACGTAAAGGGATCTGCAGTATGGAAAAGTCGCGTCTGGAAAGTGAGCGTTAGACCCTTACCTACAAGACTCTAAATACCAGCGGGTGGCCAAAACCAGCGTTAGGACCCCCTAACGCTGGTTTGGACGGCTAACGCAGAACTCTAAATATAGGCGATTATATATATATATATATATATAGTATAATGTATACTGTATATTTGAATTTCAAATGAGTAGTAGATTCTTTTCTAACACATTTTAAAGTTATGTATATTTCCACTCCTCCGGTACCATGTGATAGCAATCAGCCAATCACAAATGCATATACGTATAGTCTGAGTTCTTGCACATGCTCAGTAGGAGCTGGTGACTCAAAAAATGTAAATATAAAAGAATGTGCACATTTTTTTTTAATGGAAGTAAATTGGAAAGTTATTTAAAATTACATGCTGTATCTGAATCATGAAAATTTAATAAAACCTGAGTGTCCCTTTAAGCCCTTCACGGTCAGACCTTGTAATATACCATATCACTTTAAAAAAAAAACTTTTTATACACTTATTTTAATAATAAACATATATTTTACATTTACTACCATGTGTATATATATATATATATGTGTGTTTGTGTGTGTAATATTTTATTTTAATATATTTAACATGTGTTTTGTTATACTTTTTTTTTTTTTAAAAGAAATTTTTTTTATTGAGGTATGAAAAACAATTACAAAGCAGATGAAAATTTGCCATACTAACATAAAAGTAAAAACACTATAAAATGAAGAGTGCTAATATATATGTAGGTACAATGTTCACCCCACACAAGTAAAAACAATATACATATATATATACATATACATTGTCATGACCTCATAAGAATAAAAAATAGGCAAATCTTATATAAACCTAATTTTTCATAAAGATATATATACCACCTAATGAATGAGTTGTGCAACAACAGAATAAACATACAATATGATTCTTAACAAAAATATGCCATATGAGTAGGATGGTACATAAATGTAGAATAGATTGGGTTACAGCAATGTCACTAATTATCTGAGTAATAGCTATAGAATCAAAATAGAAAAAGTTGCATATGATAATCCTCAGTTTTCCACCCCCAAACCATAATTGAGGTCACTTTTGGACCCCCAACACATGTAAAAGAACAGAAGGGTGATATTTGTGGAACATATTAAACAGAGCTGCATCTCTAATAGCCCATAAAACGTGTATAGCTATCATCAATAAGGGAAGGGGTAGTGTTATGTTAGGAGATACTTTTAGCGCCAGTGGTGTTTAGTATGAGATTGTAAATATATATGAACTTTATCTCATGCGAGTGTGTAGCAATAAATTAATTTACAAGGAAGGGCATATATCAGATTAGTGGGTGTTTATAATGAGTGCTAGTAACTAGTGAGACTCAATAAACTACAAACGCCGTAAGAGCTAATGACACTTTCAGTCATGGCGAATTTAGCAATGGTATAACAGACTTATGCTATAAGAAGCATATAGTAAAAAGCCTCCGGGCATTAAACTTTATGTCTACAGGCTATGGTGGGAAAGGACAGCTTATTGAGATCCCTTGCGCCATACTTCCTCTAAGGAAAAAAGGGCACAGTCACGTAGGAGCATGATGCAATCATTGTATAAAATCAACACCTTCTCACTCTCATAACAGGGGTGGACCGCCAACCCAATAACAGGAGTATAATGTACTAGCAAAAGTGGAGCAGGCACCCACAGCCTATATGAACATTAAATTATTTACACGTTGTTTCATAGCATAAAATAACAAGGATTCCCAGATATCTGATAACAATAATACGTTACATGAATGAGCATAAATACCGTTCAGTGTAAATCATAGCCCTCACAAAACACGAGGTAGATGCAGATAAACCTGTGCAACTAACAAAAGCACTTATAGGGAAAATAAAAAGGATAATTATATTTAAAACTTGGGTGTAGGGATAACAAGTCCCGGGTTGTAGGAGTCAATAGGAAAGCATCTCCAAGTGGCTGACCGGCTTCTAGTGAACCGTATACCAAATTACCCCACACCTGACCTGGAGAAACGAGACAGTACTATGGGAGCTTTCAGGAACGGCTCGGGTGTGGATGGGGCCTCGTTACACAACTCGTGCCCTATACAAAGGGCTCTCCCACTTGTCAGGGACCGCTGCTTCAGGGTGGATTTCAGGAATCCACCGCTGGTATTATATGTTCCGTTGCCGAAAATAGCTCTTACCCTGCTGGAGTCAAGACTCTGGGCAAACATAGTTCCCACCAAGGGTTCTCTCCCCTCATTGAGATCATAGCTGGACTGGATGGTAAGCGGGTCCCAGGGCACTGACTCCTGGCTAATCTTAGCTGCTGCTGCCGTCTGGACACAACTGTCAGACATGACATGCGTCGCTATGTGATTCTCATTGCTCAGTAGGGTTGTCACTGCCCAGTCCACCTCGCACATTGCCTCTGCAGCAGCAGGTTCCATGTGGTGGGAATCGTCTTGTAAGGCTGGTCTGTCCTCTGCTGCAGGCATTATTCCCGGTGTGTCCCCTTTGCAAGCACACCTCCATTCAGAATGCAGGGTCTCTATGAGCCGCTCAAGGTGGTCCTGAAATAGTCGATCTACCTCCTTCAACATGGTAGCAGACCACAGCTCCATCAGTTACCAAAAGTTCACAGTGTTCACTATATCTTGCGGTGTATTGGTACTGGTGGTTGAAAAGCTTACAGCATATACAGCTGTTAGTTCTGTATCAACAGAAATATAGGGAGGGCGAGATGAAGGCCTAGGTCGTTATATGACCTCCGCTCTACACTTCATCTATTAAGGTGTTCCGGGCTGGAATCTCTCTGAAAAGTAGTGTAATCTGTTCAGCGTCTCTTTAACTCTGCTTCAATGCTAAAAAATTACTCAGATTACCAATCTTCTGAGTGATAAATAGCGGATTTATCAGCTCATTTGCTCAGCCGAGTAGAAAAGCAGCCATCACTGCTGCTGGTCAGACACGCCCCCCCGTTTTGTTATACTTTTATTCTAGCCTTAACACTTTTAAATAAAATATTCTCTGGTAATTCTGTTTTACCATGGACTTGTAATATCAGATTGTGTGCTATTCTGAGTGCTGGCGCGCGAAATTGATAGCGAGTCCTTCACTACCAAAAGAGCTCCATTTGTAATCTAGACCTTTATTTGCTAAATATTAAAGCTCATACTTTTTAAGTTAAAAATATATTTTTTTAAGTATTGTTTGTTCTTGTTGTTTTAAATTAGTTATCTAAAAATTCTGTTAATTTATTATACCGCCAAAACCAAAATGCTAAACTGCTCTACTTATAGTATTTTCAACATGCATGACACTGTATATAACACATATATTTCAAATAATTTAAGATTTTATTTAATAACAAAGAAATACTAGTAAATAAAACATAATTTCACCATGTTACAATGTTTAGTTATTTTTACACTGCTGAAATATTAAAGGGACATGAAACCCAAATGATTTATTATATGATTTAGAAAGAGCATACAATTTTAAATAACTTTCCAATTTACTTCTATTGTCTAATTTGCTTCATTCTTTTGATATCCTTTTTTGTAAAGCATATTTAAATAGGCTCAGTAGCTGCTGATTGGTGGCTGCGTATAGATGCCTCGTGCAATTGGCTCACCCATGCACTTTGATAATTCTTCAGCAAATGATAGCTTAAGAATGAAGCAAATTAGATAATAGAATTAAATTGGAATGTTGTTTAAAATTGTAATCTGAATCATAAAATAAATATTTTGGGTTTCATGTCCCTTTAAGTTGTACTTTTCAATGTCTTCTTTAATAATTGTATATATATGTATATATATATATGTATATATATATATATATACACATATACATATACACACACACATACTAATATTTTTATATGATTCTGTGAATCTAGAATATCTAATCATAGTATACTGTATTAGCTAATTGATAAATTATCCTCCTTTAAAACTATACTAATTACTTAAAATCCCTAATAGTATTAAGTTCTTAATAATTAAACTACTACCACAAAACCTTTAACTAATTTGCCTTTCAACAAGTTCTTGATTTTTGCCTTTCAACAAGCTTCTTATTTTTTTGCTTCATTGCTTGACATAAATCTATTATTATTGCTGCATTATATTTTTTCTGCACGTTCTGTAAAGCAATTGTGTGACTGTGCTGTGCATAATTAGCAACATGTGAAATAGAGTTCTCTGTAAACTGTGGACAAATTCAAATGCAATTTGTTTTAAATTTGAGTTTGTAGTTACATTTTCTAATGGTGACATAGGTTTTATACACAAGAACGTTAAACTACAAACTCATATGTAAAGCAAACATACCTTTTATTCCATAAGCAAAATTGTATATAGTTAGACATTAACATAAATCACTAAAGGTTTGATACTAAATCTGAAAAAAAAAATATACAAAATACACAATGAAAATAAAAACATACATATAAAGAAAATGGTAACTCTCAATTGTTTTTTTTTTTAATTTCATTATTTAAATATCACACTAAAATTGAGTTGTACATTCGTAAACTATTTATCTAGTAGGAGATTAAAAGGTTTTGGGACAAATATAAAGTAAAGACACCTTAGTTTCTAGTATGTTGGCTAAATAGGATCTTACCTGTCAGTCCTCTTAGCAGTTTGTGATCTTACAGGATTTAAGATGTGGCCCTATTAATAGAGAGCCTCAGCTTGCAAAGGCTTCTGGGAGGATAATCAGCTTATGTAAATGTTCATACCAAACATAGGCAGTGTCACACATCAGTCTGAAATCACCAAAGAAATATCACCCTGTGTTTATGCATCAATCATTGCAGGTTGTGCAAAAAATATTTACAAATATGTTGCACACTGTCTACTGAAAACCAACCGTGAATAGAAGCAGAGCTTGTCCTGGTTATGAGCTATACAGGATACTAAAACCCTAAAAAAACTGGATCAACAGAGAAAGAGAGATGGATAGGCAGATAGATGATAGATAGATAATATATAGCAAGATACATACATACATACATAGATAATAGATAGAAAGATAGATAGATACATAGAAAGATAGATAGATAGATAGATAATAGATAAAAAGATAGATCAATAAGCAATCCAAGACAATAGGAGCCTCTCAGCTGTCTCCCCTCAATGCAGAGGTACCAGATGCAATTCACAAAGCAGCTGGTCTCGTGCAGGCTGCTTTCAAATAGATCTGATGATCTGTATATCACCTTCACGGTCCCGGACCACTGATCCTACAGATTAAAGGGAGACAGGATACTAGGCACCAGCGGGAGCATTAGACCAATAGAGTGGTAGAGGTTACATTTTAAAATCTTTATTAACTATATTAATATCTTTAATAATTATTATAGCAACGCGTTTCTCGGCAGTCAATGCCTTTTCATCAGGCTGTTTCAATACATAAAACCGCTACAATATTTAAAACATTCATGCTCCAATCAGAACCGAAAATGTGCAACACCATGCCTCCTGCTTAATCACTGATTGACGTGCTACTATTGCTACTGGTTACAATGTGCACAAAAACATATAACGCATTTGTTACAAGAATAATCATTTATATACAGTACATAATTACAAAGATTGCTATTAAGATTGCATCTAGTATACTAGGTAACAATATATAGTGATTGCCTAACTATAACGATTGGGTGAGTAATTTTACCCCTATATTAAACTTAAAATCAGTATATGATCGCCTAAAAAGCATCAATTCAGTGAATAATATTAGTGGTATGTTAATAAGTGCAGAAATCGCACACACACACACTCTCTGACTAATCTAATGACAGAATGTCAGAAGGGGCTCTTATTAGGTATTAAGTGTCAGGGTAGATGTATTAAGAAAGTGTATTAAATATAATACTACAACATGAAATTCTACTGTGTGCATGACAGTGATAATAAATCTACTAATCCTATATTATAAAAGACAAGAGTTTGTCTGAAGCCGTCATGCGCAGTTCAGACGAGAGAGAGAGAGAGAGAGAGAGGAGAGAGGAGAGAGGAGAGAGGAGAGAGGAGAGAGGAGAGAGGAGAGAGAAGAGAGAAGAGAGAAGAGAGAAGAGAGAAGAGAGAGAGAGAGAGAGAGAGAGATTTACACATCAGTCTGAAATCACCAAGGAAATTTCACCGTGTTTATGCATCAATTATTGCAGGTTGTGCAAAAAAGTATTTATATATGTTGCACACTGTCTAACTAAAACCGTCCGTGAATAGAAGCCGAGGTTGTCCTGTTTATGAGCTATAGAAGATACTTAAACCATAAAAAATGGATCAATGGTGAGAGAGAGATGGATAGGTAGATAATAAATGGAAAGACAGATAGATGATTGATAAATAGATAGATATAGATAGAGACAGACAGACAGATAGATAGATAGATAGACAAATACTTTAAGAATTGCGTCTCAATACTAGTCCTCAAGTATTCCTAAATAGGAGAAAAATTTAAAGTGTACAAAACCCTTTATCCAAACTACTTGGGACCAGGGACAATATTTTATGTACTGTAATTTAGGGAATATTAACATGTCATAATACAGCTAACAGTAGTTTTATGTCATTTTTAATACTTTTGTAAACATTACACCACCAGAAAGATAGCACAGTACTGTAATCAGAAAGGTAATAGTTGTTTTAAAAATTATAAACTAGCATTTGCATTTTAGAACACAAAAAAACAAACCAAAAATGCAGACAGAGAATATATTATTTATATATACAGTATGTACAGTATATATGAGAGAGAGAGATAATTACATATGGGAAAAACATATTATGATTGTTTCATAACCCTTTAATGAAATGAATTCTTTCTAAAGCTTTGCTGAAAGCTAGACAGACAAATACAAAAAAGGCCCCATGTTCTACAACTTGCAAGAATCACATATTTTTGGCAAGGTCAAACCTTGTGGAATATGGAGACAGTGATGTCATAAGAGGCCTGGCCAAACTTTTTACTTTCCACTGAGGAAATGTTGGCACGTTTACAACCGCAGATCATAAAATAGTTCTGTAAATTTGCTTCTAATACAAAACTCAGGAGATTATTGGCAGAGTTGGAAAGTAACAGTTTTATAATACTATAAATGTTGACTGGGCTACAGATTTTTATTAACTTGTGAGACGTTAAAATTGCCAGGGCTTCTTAGGATTGTCATGATTTTTTCCTATCTATTTTCAATATGTTTTTCACTATGTATGTTACACGGAGAAGCAACTTAAATGCAATAACAAGCTCTAGAGCTTAAAGTGTGAGCTTAAAGGGTATACATCTCTACATGACAGGAACCCTTACTCCCACATAACATAAATCCCACAGAGAACATAGGGGGCTAAACATCACTGAATATGAATAACAAATCGATAACTATAAGTAAAATTGGCTGGCAAGAAAACCCTGTCCTGCAACCCCATCTAGAAGGGGTTAGAAGGGGTACAGCTGCCCTCAGGGATAAGGATATCCATATCCCTCAGCCAGTCCAACCTTCAAGGGGATACCCTGCAGTGGGCAACCAACTCGACTTCCCGGTGCTAGTAGTTCAACGCGCCACTTCTCCATCTCCTCTATTGCTGGATGAACCAACCACTCAAGTTCTTCTGCTGCACCCCTTACCAACATAACCATGGGTGATGCCACTATATGACTGACCACTGCAACAGGGGATTGTGAGGCCTCCAATACCACTAGGCCAATGGTCCTCCAGCCCCACTTCTCCTACAATGCCAACATCCAGAAGGGATATTTCACTACTATCTAAATGAAATCACAGAAAGTAAATGGTTCTAAAAGCTTTTAGAAGCAACATGAAATTATCCCTTTTCTGATAGATTTATTTTAAACATACCCAATATAAAAAACATATGAAAAAGTATTCATCTTCTAGACGTATTTCACTGCATGAAGGGCCACTACCATCTTTAATACTCTTTATATGAAGCTGCTAACCTATTTAGAATGTAACACTGTTGACTGGCAATAAGGTCTTCTCCTTATATGCAAGTAACGGCACTTTATCTTTATTCTAAGTGTATGAAGACAGTGAGGCCCATTTATCAAGCTCCGTCTAAAGACCACTGCTCCATAACCCTGTCCACCTGTTCTGAGCAGGCGGACAGGACTCGCCACAATTCAACCCGATTGAGTACGATCAGGTTGATTGACACCTCCCTGCTGACGGCCCATTGGCCGCGAGTTTGCAGGGGGCGGCGTTGCACCAGCAGCACTTGTGAGCTGCTGTTGCAATGCTGAATACGGAGAGAGCGTATTGCTCTCTGCATTCAGCGAGGTCTTGCGGACCTGATCCGCACTGTCGGATCAGGTCCGCAAGACCTTTGATACATAGGCCCCAGTGTATGCATCCGTATCCTCTAAATAACTGCAGTGCTTAGATTTGTTAAAGTAACATGGCAGGGATTTTTCCTTTAAAGGGACAGTCTATACCAGAATTGTTATTGTTTAAAAGATAGATAATCCCTTTATTACTCATTTCCCAGTTTTGCATAACCAACACAGTTATATTAATATACTTTTTACCTCTGTGATTACCTTGTATCTAAGCCTTTGCAAACTTCCCCCTTATTTCAGTTCTTTTGACAGACTTGCATTTTAGCCACAGTGCTGGCTCCTAGGTAACTCCATGTGCGTGAGCACAATGTGATCTATACGACACACACATGAACTAATGACCTCTAATGGTGAAAAAAATGTCAAAATGTATTCAGATTAGAGGCGGCCTTCAAGGTCTAAGAAATTAGCATATCAGCCTACCTAGGTTTAGAGTTAAACTAAGAATACCAAGAGAACAAAGCAAAATTGGCGATAATAGTAAATTGGAAAGTTCTTTAAAATTGCATGCCCTATCTCAATAATGATAGTTTATTTTGGACTAGACTGTCCCTTTAACCCCTTAAGGACCGGGAATTTCAGACTAAAACTTTCCCAAAAGACCAGAGCATTTTTGCCATGACTATATTTAAACATAAAAAGAGCCTTTTTTATATTTACCTATCAAAACTATATATTTTGTTTTAGTAGACAACCCAAAGTATTGATCTAGGCCCATTTTGGTATATTTTATGCCACCATTTCACCGCCAAATGCGATCAAATAAAAAAAAATTGGTAACTTTTTCACAAACTAGCGGCTAAATTATGAGTTTTGCGTTAGGCTTAAAAAGCAGCATTGGCCGGTCCCAACGCTGCTTTTTAACGCCCGCTGGTATTACGATTCTTGCAGGTACAGGTGTACCGCTCACTTTTTTGGCCAGACTTTTAAATACTGCAAATCCACTTCAATCCTATTTCAATCAGTCAATAGGATTGAAGTTCAATCCTATTGGATGATCCAATCAGCCAATAGGATTGAACTAGCATTCTCTTGCATCAGCCAATAGGATTTTTTCTACCTTAATTCTGATTGGCTGATAGAATTCTATCAGCCAATCGGAATTGAAGGGATGCTATCTTGGATGACGTCATTTAAAGGAACCTTCATTCGGCAAGAAGCCATTGGATGAAGAGGATGCTCCGCGTCAGATGTTTTGAAGATGGACCCACTCCGCGCCGGATGGATGAATATAGAAGATGCCGTCTGGATGAAGACTTCTGCCCGTCTGGAGGACCACTTCTGCCGGATTCGTTAAGGACTTCGGCCCGGTTGGGTGAAGACTTCTCCAGGTAAGGTGATCTTCAAGGGGTTAGTGTTAGGTTTTTTAAGGGGGTATTGGGTGGGTTTTAGAGTAGGGTTGGTTGTGTGGGTGGTGGGTTTTTACTGTTGGGGGGGGATTTGTAAATTTTTTTACAGGTAAAAGAGCTGATTACTTTGGGCAATGCCCCGCAAAAGGCCCTGTTAAAGGGACAGTCTAGTATAAATTAAACTTTTATTATTCAGATAGGACTTTTAATTTTAATCAACTTTCCAATTTACTTTTATCATCACATTTGCTTTTTTCTCTTGGTATTCTTAGTTTAAACTAAACATAGGTAGGCTCATATGCTAATTTATAAGTCTTTGAGGGCTGCCTCTATCACATGCTTTTTAAATCTCTTTTCAACACAAAGAGACAGAAAGTACACATGGGCTATATAGATAACACTGTGTTCAGGCACAGGGGGTTATTTAAGATTTAGCACAAAGCAATGCTAAATTTAAGACAATAGATAATAAACAGTCACAGTCATGTGATCAGGGGGCTGGAAGAAGGTTCCTAGATACAAGGTAATCACAGAGGTAAAAAGTATATTAATATAACTGTGTTGGTTATGCAAAACTGGGGAATGGGTAATAAAGGTATTATCTATCTTTTAAAACAATAACAATTCTATGGTAGACTGTCCCTTTAAGGGCTATTTGTAATTTAGTGTAGGGTAGGGCTTTTTTTATTTTGGGGGGGGGGCTTTTTTATTTTGTTAGGGGGATTAGATTAGGTGTAATTAGTTTAAAATTCTTGTAATTTGTTTATTATTTTCTGTAATTTATTGGGGGGGGGGGGGTTGTACTTTAGATCATTTTATTTAATTGTCTTTAATTGTATTTAATTGTATTTAATTTAGGGAATTAATTTAACTGTAGTGTAGTGTTAGGTGTAATTGTAATTTAGGTTAGGTTTTATTTTACAGGTAGATTTGTATTTATTTTAGCTAGGTGGTTATTAAATAGTTAATAACTATTTAGTAACTATTCTACCTAGTTAAAATAAATACAATCTTGCCTGTAAAATAAAAATAAACCCTAAGCTAGATACAATGTAACTATTAGTTAGGGTTTATTTTATAGGTAAGTATTTAGTTTTAAATAGAAATAATTTAGTTAATGATAGTTATTTTTATTTAGATTTATTTTAATTATATATAAGTTAGGGGGTGTTAGGTTTATGGGGTTAATAACTTTAATATAGTGGCGGCGACGTTGGGGGTGGCAGATTAGGGGTTAATAAGTGTAGGTAGGTGGCGGAGACATTGGGGACAGCAGATTAGGGGTTAATAAATATAATGTAGGTGTCGACGATGTTGGGGGCAGCAGATTAGGGGTTAATAAGTATAATGTAGGTGTCTGCGGTGTCCGGAGCGGCAGATTAGGGGTTAATAATTATAATGCAGGTGTCGGCAATGTCGGGGGTGGCAGATTAGGGCTTAATAAGTGTAAGGTGTAAGGGGTGTTTAGGGTTCATGTTAGGGTGTTAGGTGTAGACATAAATTTTATTTCCCCATAGGAATCAATGCTGCTTTTTTGCAGGTGTTAGTTTTTTTTCCAGCCGTCTCTCCCCCATTGATTCCTATGGGGGAATCGTGCACAAGCACGTTCAGCCAGCTCACTGCTAACGTAAGCAGCGCTGGTATTGAGGTGAGATGTGTAGCAAAATTTTGCTCTACGCTCACTTTTTTGCGGTTAACGACGGGTTTGTAAAAACCCGTAATACCAGCGTTGTCTGTAAGTGAGCGGTGAGCATAAACTGCTTGTTAGCACCGCATCCCTGTAAACGCAAAACTCGTAATCTAGGTGTAGGTTTCTCACAGAAATGATTTACAAACAATTTGTGCAATGATGGCACAAATGGTTGTAAAAGCTTCTCTGGTATCCCCTTTGTTCAGAAATAGCAGACATATATGGCTTTGCCATTGCTTTTTAGTAATTAGAAGGCTGCTAATTGCAGCTGCACGCCACATGTTTGATATTCCCAGCAGTGAAGGGGTTAATTAGATTAGATAGCTTGTAAGGTTAATTTTAGCTTTAGCGTAGAGATTACCCTCCCATCTGAAACTTTTCACTTCTGAGCCCTACCTGACCCCTCTCAAACAGCTCTCTTCCCTCCCCCACCCCCAATGGTTACTGCCATTTTAAGTACTGGTAGAAAGTCTGCCAATATGAAAATATTAGGCTTTTTTAACCCCTTAATGACAACTGACGTACCAGGTACGTCCTGCAAAACCTGACAGTTAGTGACAATGGACGTACCTGGTACGTCAGTTGTCTAAGAGAGTGCTGGAAGCGATCGCAATCGCTTCCAGCAGCTCTCAGGGTATTGCAGTGATGCCTCGATATTGAGGCATCCTGCAATACCCTTTGAAAAGCATCCGATGCAGAGAGAGCCACTCTGTGGCCCTCTCTGCACCGGTAGCGATGGTGCCGTTCGTTGGTGGGTGGGAGCTTACAGGGGAGGCGGGTGGGCGGCCCATCGCTCCCCGGCATCCGGTTCCTGCAAGTGCTTTGCGCACGCCGGATGCTGGGAGCGTGCGGAGGGGGGCCTGCGGGGGCGCGCGCGTGCATGTGTGTGTATATGTGCGCGCGCGCGCGGAGCAATCACTGACACCAATGACACCAATGAAGAGAGAGGGGGGCAGAAAACGTTTTTTTGTTTTTTTTAAATAATAGGATCTGCTAGGGTAGGGGGATGGGGTTACTGGGGGGGGGGGGAGGGGCAGCTACACTACAGAAAAAGCTATGTTTAACAAAAAAAAAACTAAAAAATAAAAACCTTTCTTTTTTGGGGAAAACTGGGTACTGGCAGACAGCTGCCAGTACCCAAGATGGTGGCAAATAGGTAGGTTGGGAGGGTTAGAGAGCTGTTTGGGGGGGATCAGGGAGGTTGGGGGCTAAGGCAGGGGTCCATCACAGATTAATAATAAAAAAATAAAAAATAAATAAAAAAAACACCTTTTATTTTAGTACTGGCAGACTTTCTGCCAGTACTTAAGATGGCGGGGACAATTGTGGGGTGGGGGAGGGAAGAGAGCTGTTTGGGAGGGATCAGCGGGTGGGATGTGTCAGGTGGGAGGCTGATCTCTACACTAAAGCTAAAATTAACCCTGCAAGCTCTCTACAAGCTACCTAATTAACCCCTTAACTGCTGGGCATAACACAAGTGTGGTGCGCAGCAGCATTTAGTGGCCTCCTAATTGCCAAAAAGCAACGCCAAAGCCATATATGTCTGCTATTTCTGAACAAAAGAGATCCCAGAGAAGCATTTACAACCATTTGTGACATAATTGCACAAGCTGTTTGTAAATAATTTCAGTGAGAAACCTAAAGTTTGTGAAAAATTTAACTTTTTTTTTATTTGCTCGCATTTGGCGGTGAAATGGTGGCATGAAATGTACCAAAATGGGCCTAGATCAATACTTTGGGTTGTCTACTACACTACACTAAAGCTAAAATTAACCCTTCAAGGTCTCTACAAGCTCCCTAATTAACCCCTTCACTACTGGGCATAATACACGTGTGGTGCACAGCGGCATTTAGTGGCCTTCTAATTACCAAAAAGCAATGCCAAAGCCATATAAGTCTGGTATTTCTGAACAAAGGGGATACCAGAGAAGCTTTTACAACCATTTGTGCCATCATTGCACAAATTGTTTGTAAATCATTTCTGTGAGAAACCTACACCTAGATTACGAGTTTTGCGTTTACAGGGATGCGGTGCTAACAAGCAGTTTATGCTCACCGCTCACTTACAGACAACGCTGGTATTACGGGTTTTTACAAACCCGTCGTTAACCGCAAAAAAGTGAGCGTAGAGCAAAATTTTGCTACACATCTCACCTCAATACCAGCGCTGCTTACGTTAGCAGTGAGCTGGCTGAACGTGCTTGTGCACGATTCCCCCATAGGAATCAATGGGGGAGAGACGGCTGGAAAAAAAACTAACACCTGCAAAACCATAATTGCACAAACTGTTTGTAAATAATTTCAGTGAGAAACCTAAAGTTTGTGACAAAATTTTTGAAAAAGTGAACGATTTTTTTTTATTTGCTCGCATTTGGCAGTGAAATGGTGGCATGAAATATACCAAAATGGGCATAAATCAATACTTTGGGTTGTCTTCTAAAAAAAAATATATACATGTCAAGGGATATTCAGAGATTACGGACAGATATCAGTGTTCCAATGTAACTAGCGCTAATTTTGAAAAAAAGTGGTTTGGAAATAGCAAAGTGCTACTTGTATTTATTGCCCTATAACTTGCAAAAAAAGCAAAGATCATGTAAACATTGGGTATTTCTAAACTCAGGACAAAATTTAGAAACTATTTAGCATGGGTGTTTTTTGGTGGTCGTAGATGTATAACAAATTTTTGGGGTCAAAGTTAGAAAAAGTGTGTTTTTTTCAATTTTTTCCTCATATTTTATAATTTTTTTTACAGTAAATTATAAGATATGATGAAAATAATGTTATCTTTAGAAAGTCCATTTAATGGCGAGAAAAATGGTATATAATATGTGTGGGTACAGTAAATGAGTAAGAGGAAAATTACAGCTAAACACAAACACTGCAGAAATGTAAAAATAGCCATTGTCATTAAGGGTAAGAAAATTGAAAAATGGTCCGGTCATTAAGGGGTTAAAAAAATAAATAAATATTTTTCTATTTTCTGCAGTGTAGGATCCCCCTTTACCCCCCAACCTCCCTGATCCCCCCAAACAGCTCTCTAAACCACCCCCTCTATTAGCGACCATCTTAGGTACTGACCGCTGTCTGCCAGTACCCAATTTGCTATAATTTTTATGTCTTTTGTAAAAACAAAAACTTTTTTACTGTAGTGTAGCTTCCCCCCTCATTACCCTCCCCCTCCCAGATCACTTTCCAATCCTCTTATTTACTTTCTACTATAGAAGCCCCTTCTCCCTCCTTCGCCCTCCTCCCTACTTCCCACTCACTGCGTCAGTAAACTTTTTTTCAGAGCATAGCGGTCCCACCTGCTCCCGCCCGCTCCAGTGATGGTCCACCCACTTGCCTCCCTCCTAACCCTCCCACACCACAAACTATCTGCACCACCGCTGTCTGATGCAGAGAGGCCCACAGAGTGGCCCTCTGTGCATCAGTAACTCTGTCTGTCTATTTCGGCACTGCCATACTCATGTGGCATGCACAAATAGCGCAATTTTGCTACTTTTAGCGAGATTGCGGCAGAGAGATGTCCAGGACATCAGCGTTGTACAGGGTACAACACTGGTCTTAAAGGGATACTAACCCCAAATTTAGCTCACCACCTTTTAGTTGTCAAAAAAACCTGTGAGATCTGAAGTGCAAAAATCTTTAACCCCTTAACGACCAAGGACGTACGCCACACGTCCTCAAAAAAAATACAGTTAATGACCGAGGACGTGTGGCGTACGTCCTTGGTCTGGAAAGCAGCTGGAAGCGATCCTGCTCGCTTCCAGCTGCTTTCCGGTTATTGCAGTGATGCCTCAACATCGAGGCATCCTGCAATAACCCCCCTTGGCCATCCGATGCAGAGAGAGCCACTCTGTGGCCCTCTCTGTACCGGACATCGATTGCCGGTTTCGTTGGTGGGTGGGAGCCAGTCTGGGAGGCGGGTGGGCGGCCATCGATGGGCCGTATGATGTGGAGGGGGGCGGGATCGTGGGCGGGAACGCCGGGTGCGCGCGCAGGTGCGCGCGCGTGCACGAGGGTGCGCGCACAGGCGCGCGCAGGGGTAGGAAGCGGGTGGGAACCGCTACACTACAGAAAAATGATGGGAGAAAAGTAGCAGTGATTGCCAAATATATTTAAATATATGGAGATCTGAGAGATCTGGGAGGGGTGGTGGGTTGGTCTTTTGGGGGGGGCAAGCTACACTACAGAAAATTATTTAAAAAAAAATAATAAAACATGTTTTACTATAAACTGGGTACTGGCAGACAGCTGCCAGTACCAAAGATGGCTACTAATAAGTTAGAGGGGGATGGGTAAAGAGCTGTTTGGGGGGTATCAGGGAGGTTGGGGGCTAAGGGGGGATCCTCCAGAGCAGCATATGTAAATATGCCTTTTTTTTTATTTATTTTTTATCAAGGATAGCTTTTTTTTTTAGTACTGGCAGACTTTCTGCCAGTACTTAACATGGCGGGGACAATTGTGGGGTGGGGGAGGGAAGAGAGCTGTTTGGGGGGGATCAGGGGGTGTAATGTGTCAGGTGGGAGGCTGATCTCTACACTAAAGCTAAAATTAACCCTGCAAGCTCCCTACATGCTACCTAATTAACCCCTTCACTGCTAGCCATAATACACGTGTGATGCGCAGCGGCATTTAGCGGCCTTCTAATTACCAAAAAGCAACGCCAAAGCCATGTATGTCTGCTATTTCTCAACAAAGGGGATCCCACAGAAGCATTTACAACCATTTGTGCCATAATTGCACAAGCTGTTTGTAAATGATTTCAGTGAGAAACCTAAAATTGTGAAAAATTTTACTTTTTTTTTAATTTAATCGCATTTGGCGTTGAAATGGTGGCATGAAATATACCAAAATGGGCCTAGATCAATACTTAGGGTTGTCTACTACACTACAATAAAGCTAAAATTAACCCTACAAGCTCCCTACATGCTCCCTAATTAACCCCTTCATTGCTGGGCATAATACACGTGTGGTGCGCAGTGGCATTTAGCGGCCTTCTAATTACCAAAAAGCAAGAGAAGCATTTACAACCATTTGTGCCATAATTGCACGAGCTGTTTGTAAATAAATTCAGTGAGAAACCTAAAGTTTGTAACAAAATGTGTGAAAAAGTGAACAATTTTTTTTATTTGATCGCATTTGGCGGTGAAATATACCAAAATGGGCCTAGATCAATACTTTGGGATGTCTTCTAAAAAAAAATATATACATGTCAAGGGATATTCAGGGATTCCTGAAAGATATCAGTGTTCCAATGTAACTAGCGCTAAGTTTGAAAAAAAGTGGTTTGGAAATAGCAAAGTGCTTCTTGTATTTATTTCCCTATAACTTGCAAAAAAAAGCAAAGAACGTGTAAACATTGGGTATTTCTAAACTCAGGACAAAATTTGGAAACTATTTAGCATGAGTGTTTTTTGGTGGTTGCAGATGTGTAACAGATTTTGGGGGTCAAAGTTAGAAAAAGTGTGTTTTTTTCCATTTTTTCCTCATATTTTATATTTTTTTTATAGTAAATTATAAGATATGATGAAAATAATGGTATCTTTAGAAAGTCCATTTAATGGCGAGAAAAACGGTATATAATATGTGTGGGTACAGTAAATGAGTAAGAGTAAAATTACAGCTAAACACAAACACTGCAGAAATGTAAAAATAGCCTTGGTCCCAAACGGTCAGAAAATGGAAAAGTGCTGTGGTCATTAAGGGGTTAAAGAATTACGCTGGGATTAGAGAGACATTTTCATACACGCCCATAGAATGCCCATGTTCAGCCCATTTTACAAAAAAAACAAAACAATTATACTTTGCATTTTGTATTTATAAGTACAAATTTCTGTGTGATTTTTGTACATCCAGTGCATATTTAATACAATTTATTCTTGTGTAAATTACATACAAATTTTACGGTTTTGTTAAAATACGATTTTTAGTTAAGAATTTTGTTATGATTTTTGATGCACCTTAACAATTTTTCCCTGCTTATTTTTGTGTGAATGGTTCAAATATTTGTTTTGTATGATGTTTTAAATATGAATTTTATTATGCACTTTTCATATGAAAATGCAGTATATGCCCCTTAGCGAGACACCCTGTTTAATTCCACCAGCGAAATAGAAGGACTGGCGAGCATTCTTAAATAATCTTGTCAGCCCAGAGAGCTTTCAGTCATCAAGCCCTTAGTGTGAAGAAAACAATTTAGGGGCTCTGCCTCTCTAGTGGCTCTCTCTACCTTATAAATGAGCTACCTAACCAATCTCTCAGCCAGCTTAGCTCCAGCATTACCCTCTTCAGACTCCACCCTAACCTGACACAACTCCACCCCTGAGTTTCTATGACTTCACCCTATAGGTTTTTCACTCAGCCCATATACTCTTGGTAATAAATACAGTCTGGAAAATGTGGGAGGTCTGATTCCCAACTAATAGGTAGTTGACATGCCCAATGTAAACTTTACAACTAATTGTTAACAACAAAACTATTTGTAGATTTTAACAGCTATTGTTCTTGTAAACAACCAGTTGTTACATTTTCAACAAGTATGTAAACTGCCCCTGTGTGTTTAACCCCTAGGAAGGAGCAAAACACACAACATACAACAGCTCCTGGGCAGGACACAGTTGATCAGCCAATTAGGTGCAGCATAAATACAGTATGTAGCTACCAATTAATGTGCTGTGGGACACTAGCTATCTGTTATGACTGCATAAAAATCCTCCTTTATTATTTTCTAATCTGTGAACTAGAGAGCAATATATGTATAGTTCTCAGTGATTCATTTATGTAAATTGTATCTTAAATAAATAGTATTCTCCTTTATAGAAATATATTGTGTATTTTATTTTCTTACTGATATATTGTTATTTATCTATCTATCTATTTGTTTTTTAAAATCTTCTGTACTGTATTATATTTATTCTTCTTTCTTCGTGTTTTTACCAAAGTGTTGCCAAACCTTTTGTGCTATTATTATGTTCTTTGTGCATTTTATTATTAGATTAAGTAAACTTTAATATTTTATAACCAATACTCCAAAAATGTCTACTCTCCAAATTAGACAGTGTTTCAATCTAGATATTCCACCTTGAAGTTCATAATTATATTGTAAAGCACCTTGTGGGCTTGAAACGCCCTAAGGGTTAATGCCTGATAGGGAGTGGTAAGGAAGAAAGTGTTTGGTACATTGTTGCAAATGAGGGGTAATTGCTTTACTTGCAGTTAAATACTGTGTTCATTTGTTACAGGTCCTCTTCTATTCCTGTGAAGACAGCGTTTTCTGCCATGGATCATACCAGATGTCTCTTTGCTCCCCCTAAGAAATTCAGGGATTAGTCTTCGGTGACTCCAAAGTTGCGGGAAACTGTAAAAGAACAGGTGAGTACTGAGGATGTGGTTCCTCCTTCCCCTGGGGCCCAGTTGTGCTCTACAGTCCTGAACTTAGTGCTTCCCCAGTGCTTTTCACCTCTTTCCTCACTTCTCCTTATGCTTCCAGGGGTTCCAAGGAAGAGGGGGCTGCTGAGCTGCTGGGGCCTAGCTTGGGGTGGGACTTCCCAGCAATGGCTCAAAGAGACAAGGTTGCCGACATGGGCACAGGTGGTCATTACCTCCACAGTGCTGCCAGGGGATTTATGGGTGCTGGCAGAGTTCTGGGAGGCCTTCTCTCCATGGGTTCCATGTCGGCTGGAGCAGTTCCCCCTTCACTTCTGGGCAGGCTTAAGGAGTTCCAAAGGAGGTGGCTTCAGTAAGTATGGGCTTTCTGGCCAAAGATAATGACGCTCCTTGTGACGCCGTAACTTCCACTGGCATGGAAGTAACGTGGAGGAGGGGGCCATGGGCAGGAGTAGTGGTAAGCAAGGTCAGGCAGTGAAGAAGACTGGTGTGAGAAGGTCCTAGCCAGCCACAGGTGAGTACAAGGAGGAATGGTCAGGTGTGCAGTAGGCCTTGGGGTTTGCAAGGGCAGCCACAAGGGGATTAGTTCTTGGCAGTCAGCTTCTGTAGGCCGTGGCATCAGCATGGATCCTGCATAAACAACTAGTGACTGGATAGACAGCAAAGGGGTTAAAGCAGATGCACAGAGGCAAGTTGCAGTAGGAGAGGTTGCTCCCGCAGGAGCATGGCAAGTTGGTGTAGTGTACAGTGTGGCAGTGCGGGAAAACACATATCCATGTCTTACAAACTCATTACATGCACATTTGAAAGCAAAGGTGGTAAAAAAGATCCAGGAAGGGAGATATGTAAACATCGTTCAACATGGCTGGCCATCGCACGTATCCTCAAATCTTTAACCTTATCACTACAGGCATCTTGAACTGTCAGTTAGAGAGAGATGCATACTGTGAAGAGAGAGGGTGTTTGTTCTACCAGCCTTACAGAAGTCAACATTACAGATTTTGCATGAAAGTCATCCGGGAATAACCCAGATGAAACATAAGACCAGGAGTCATTTGTGGTGGCCAAATCTGGATAAGAACATTAGCAACTATGTTACAGCCTGTTCAGGATGAGCACAGGCTCAGAGATGCTGTACTAGGGGTGCAGTATAGCACTGGTCTTGGTCTCTTATGCCATGCGAGAAAAGTCATTTTAATTTTGTGAGACCAGTGAATGGTCAGATGGTATTGGTAATTGTGGATACACATTCTAAGTGGCCAGAAAATATGTTAATGTCCCAGAGTACAAAAGATGCCACCATTGGTGCCCTGGAGAGGGTGTTTGCAACTTTTGGATTGCCTAAGGCACTGGTATCTGACAATAGACCTCAGTTGTCGGCTCCCTATCATCCAACTACCAATGGTCTAGTTGAAAGATTTGTTGAGACTCTGAAATGATTTTTAAAGAGCTCTATGACATACTTGCCTTAACAACTCCAACAATTGATGTTGCAGTATAGGAACACGACCCATCCAACCACCAGCAGATGTTTTTATTTATTTTTTATTTTTATTGAGATTTACTTCAAGGCATACAAAGCTGAAATGCTGAAATGTCAGTGCAGAATGTACAGAGAAGTCATTGCAAGACAAACAATTAATAAACAAACTTAAACAAGAAAAACAACATAGTTGTAAGACATTTGTAGAATCAAAATACATGGATTATGGGGGCGGAGCCTGACCGTGCTGGGCAATGGTCGCAAAATAATTTGGCTCTGATGCTAGAGGACCTGCAGGCTGATTAATTAAAGCTTGCGACCTGGAAATTAAGCAACACAAACTTATGTGAACATCTGTGAAGCTGTTGGGAACATTTGAAAACTTTTAACAACCTTGGGGCTGTGAGATATCACCTTGGAGCACGGATACCCCGCTACTTGAGGCCCTCCTTGTGGCGTGTTACCATTACCAGCTTTACACGCTTACTGCAGCGGCCAGTTAGTCGGATGTACCGCACATCACCCTACTAAACTAACAGGAAGATACCATCACTTACCCCCCGATCGGTTACAAGACTTGATCGGGTGTCGCTAGATCAAGTGAGAGAGGCGACGAACATTGGGTGAGCCGAGACCACGCGGCTGTTTCTTTTTCAGTGCACACTCCATTATATAGCGCCACGTGGTGCTGGGAACATCAGAGGCACCATTCCGCATCTTGGTTGAGAGCTGCAAAGGGGAAAGCCCCCTATCAACATTCCCCCAGCCACGTGGAACTGGTATGTACAGATTATCTATCTGCCGCACACCGCTTTGGGGATTGTCGCTAGGCCCACACAGCACAGTATTGATACAAAAGGGGAACGTTGGCCATAAGCATTTACTGTCCAGTCTTTTCTCTTTACATTAAAAATCTGCTGAAGTGCACTTGGGGGTGTGTATGGGTACTGGTCACGCTGGGCTGTGTAGATTAATTATTGATTGCACGGTTTGGTCTGTTTGGAGGGCCATAATGCTAGACCCCATATTAAACAACAAGAAAGGGACTATAAAGTGTGATTGTCGATAACACCCTGACATACAACTACTGCAACTTCACCTGGGCATAGCCATGCCCTTAAAAAAACCTGCTAAAACAGATAGAATAAGCAAATCTGCCACTATGACTCATTATCTTAAGGTGCAGGATTCAGCTCTGGAAATCAGGTCAGATAACACTGAAATGCACACCTCCATGCACCCCTCTGAAACCATTGTTAACCAAGATACTAACATCACTAGAGAAGACCTGCGCACTCTATCATCTAAAGACAATATAAAAGAAGTCTTAAAAGAGGTGAAAAACCTTTTTGGAGAGCTACGCAAAGATATTGATAAAGTTACTAACAGGATGACCACCATGGAAGAGGCCCACAACACTCTGTACAATGATGTCCAAGATATTAACAAACAGGTTAATCACCAAGATGACTTAATCTATCACTTGTCTGAGAGGGTTGAGGACCTAGACAACCGCAACAGGTGGAATAATCTAAGGATTAGGGGCGTCTCAGAGTCAATAGGGCCAGCAGCTCTTCAGGGATACTTGCAGGACCTTCTTCGAACTATAAAGGGGACACCTGCATCCCCTGCTGTTGTCCTAGAGAGAGCACACAGGGCCTTAAGGCCGAAACCCACGGGGAAAGCACCCCCAAGAGATATCATAGCTAAGGTCCTCAACTTCGCAGAAAAGGAAGACATAATGCGCAACGCCAGAGCGAAAGCCCCACTAACACACGCAGGAATAAATATTTCTATCTTCTCAGACATTAGCCCAACTACTCTGCAGAAGCGCAGAGAGCTTAAATTTGTTACGGATGTTCTGAGGTCAAAACAGATCTCCTACAGGTGGGGATTCCCTGTAAGCATCTTAGTCCCCAAGAATGGCCACCTCATCACTTTTCGAAGCATGGATGACCTTCCTAACTTTTGTGAAGCGTTGGGAGTAGAGATCCCTGACCCTATTCCTCAGGCCGTCCGAGGGAACTCTGCTGTGAGCTCCGGCCCTGGGGAGCAAAGGAACTGACCAATAAATGAAATCTATGGTTCTTGGTTTTATGTATTAATGGACTAGAGACTGACAAGGATGTTCTCCTCTTACCTAGTGAACCTGTGCTGGCAGATGAGTATAAATGCTTGATATGTTATGTTACCCATTGGTTCGTTTATAACACTTAACAGCAGATGTGCACATTTTTCCTCTATACTACACGTAATAATCAACTAGCTAGAGTGTCACATGCATCACATTTGAGAGTGTGTAACAAACATGGTGCTCCCCGCACGTGATCAAATGCGCCCTGCAGGCGTACTATTCACATTAGAATTTGACCACATAGAAGCTAGTCTACCCCTAGGCAGCGTTTAGGTGCATGCTGAGATTACAGGGGAACTACTTACCCCAAACTTATAAAATAATAAACCGTATTGGAAGCATACACTTTAGGGTTTACTAAGCTAGATTACCATCTTATAGCCTCATCGAATGTGCCAGTTACTTACTATATTTTTGTCTCGCCGCACTTGGTTGTGTTTTCTGTTTATTATGTTTGCATTTGAACATTACGAATTGGTTGCATGTTTTAAAAGAAGTTTATCACTCTATATGATTACATTTTAGTTCACCCTGCAGGTCCCTGGCTCAACCTCCTGATTTTACTTCTACTTTGTTCTTTGTTTCAGTTTTCTTCTTTTTATCTTTACCTTGATCCTCATCTTCCCCATCTCTTAATTCTTACTCCCCTCCTCTCCCCTTCTTTTCCATTTTTATACCCGCAGTTTTCAGACAGGTCTAGACCTGAGTGTGTTATAGGATTAGAGTACCCACTCTTTTCCTAGCGTCCCTCTCTATATCTGATTCCCCTCTACCCTATAAAGTACCCTCCACATTTCCCCATCCGCATCCCCGTATTTTTCCTCTCTCCCCTCCCTTTTTTTTTTTTTTTGCGCCCCGGCGAGGACTCTAATCTAAATATGCCCCCTGCTGCCCAATTTGTCAATTTTTTATCTTTAAATACCAAAGGCCTTAACCAACCAGAAAAACGATCAATAGCACTTAGAGAATTTTCCAGGCTTAAAGGCGACATTGTACTTATTCAGGAAACTCACTTCAAGAGAGGGAGGGAGCCCAAATGGCTGTCACAAACAAACACTACAATATATCTCTCGTTGGGACCCCTCAAAAAATGTGGAGTGGGCATACTTATACACAAAAACTTGCCATTTCAGTTGTTGCAGATAAAGAAAGACCATGAGGGTAGGCTCCTAATAATCGTAGGCTTACTATTCGGCAGGCCAATTACTATAGTTAACGTTTTTGTACCTAACCTAGCTCAACATGCTTTTATCCGGGGCATAACGAACACAATATTGGACTGTAGAAAGGGTTCACTAATCATAGGGGGCGACCTCAATGTACCCTTAGATCCTGACATAGATACGTCTGGGGGAACCTCCTCCCTGTCAGGGAAACATATCAAAAATATAAGTAGCAGTCTCAGGAGCATGGCGGTCCATGATGTTTGGCGCACATTGCATCCTGGATGCAGAGACTACACTTTTTTTTCAAACCCCCATCAAGTGTACTCTCGCCTTGACTACTTCTTGACCGACCCCCTCAGCCTTTCCTTTGTGAGAGCGATAGACATTCTTCCTATCACTTGGTCGGACCACGCCCCGGTGCTATGCACGGTGGAGTGGCCCGAGACACCGGTGACTCTGTTTCAGTGGAGGCTGAATGTCTCCCTTTTAAGTGACCCACTGGTGAAAATCGAGATTGATAAGTCTCTAACTGAATACTTCCGGTTGAACACTGATGACGAGTTGTCACACACTATAACCTGGGAGGCGCACAAGTGTGTCCTGAGGGGAGAATATATAAAGCACAAAGCACGCAAGCAGAAAGAGCTAAGGGCTAAATATCAGCAATTATTAGAAGAAGTTAGTTCTGCAGAACAATTACATAAACAAGACCCATCCCACACCCTCTTTACAGAGCAACTGCTACAAAAGAGGGCAGCTCTAACACTCTACTTACAACAAGAGCAACACCATTCTGCATTTTCTTTGAAACAGCATTACCACAAACACAGTAACAAGGCGGGACGTTTACTCGCTAGAGCTATCCGTAGGAAACATTTAAAGACTTTTGTACATTCGTTGCAGGATAACTCGGGACATTCACATGAGGATAGCTTACAAATAGCAGAAACATTTAAAGCATACTATTCTTCCTTATATAACTTACAGACCAGCCAGCACAATACATCCCAGTTGGACAGTAATAGCTATGCAACAGATGTGGAGAGCTATCTTTCTATGCCTGACCTTCCCAAACTTGACGACAGCGACTCCGACACTCTAGACCTACCTTTTTCAGTGGAAGAAATAACAGATGCCATCAGAGACTTGCCGGCAGGTAAAAGTCCGGGCCCCGATGGGTATGGCAACACATATTACAAAACATACATTCACATTCTAGCCCCACAGCTTGCTAAACTATTCTATTCCCTACAAGATAACGCTGGTTTTGTGCTCCCCAAACCAGGGAAAACACCCACCAGACCGGAGAACTACCGACCCATTTCACTTCTGAATTCGGATGTGAAAATATATGCTAAGGTCCTGGCCAATAGGCTAAACCCTTTATTAAAGCATCTGGTCCACACGGACCAGGTTGGATTCATCCCGGGGAGGGAAGCCAGGGATAATACCCTTAAGGTTACACAGCTTATTTCTTACGCCCGAAACAACCAAATCCCAATGGGAATTATATCCACCGATGCCGAAAAGGCTTTTGATAGGGTGGACTGGCGATTCCTTAAAGCCATCCTATCCTCCATGAACATAGGGGACAGATTCATTAGCAGGGTTTTTGCTCTTTACTCTTGCCCTGTTGCCAGAGTGAAGGTTAACGGCTACCTCTCAGACCCCTTTAAAATTTCCAACAGGACTCGTCAGGGATGCCCCCTGTCCCCTCTACTATTCGCCCTCTCTATCGAAATTTTGGCACACAAGATTAGACTTAACCAGCAAATTCGGGGAATCACAGTACACAACACTGAATATAAAGCGGCTCTTTATGCCGATGACGTGCTATTGACCCTGACTGACATAGATGAATCCATCCCAGCCTTGCTCAGAGAGTTTCAGATATATGGCAGATTTTCAAATTTTCATCTCAACCTCGCAAAATACGAAATACTCAATGTAAATATCCCCCAAGGGGACCTGGAGAGGATCACCTCATATTGCCCCCTCAAAATTCAAGCCAAAAAACGTAAGTACTTAGGGGTTTACTTAACAGCTGACCCTGCGGATATGATAGAACTAAACTACATCCTTATTCAAAACGAGATTATAAATGACCTCTCCAGATGGGCCGGCAAAAATTTTTCTTGGTTTGGTAGGATCCAGATATTGAAGATGAATATCTTACTTTATCTTCTCCAAACGGTTCCCCTACCCCTGCCCAGTCATTATCTTATCAAACTGCAAGCAAGGCTGGAGGGCTTCATATGGAATAAAATTAAACCTAGAGTACAAAAAAAAACCCTCTACCTGGCTAGAGACAGAGGAGGACTGGGCGTGCCGGATCTTGTGAGCTACAGAACTGCTACTCTGTTGCAGAGAATACCGGAATGGTGTTCTTTGTCGGACAAAAAGCAGTGGATCCGCTTGGACTCTGACATTTTGAGAATAGGTAATGTAGGTGCTATGGCGTGGCTGAAACCACAGCATAGACCACCTTTGATCAAGCGATACCCTCTCCTGAATGAAGTGTTTACACAGTGGGATAGGCTAACGAGCACTACTACACACATCTCTTCTAATCCTTCCCCCTTATTACCTTTTCGGGGGAATCCCGAAATTCCTTTATCCTTTACCACCAGTTCAGACACAAAGGCAACGCACATCCGCGATAGAGCTATAGGATCTCTGATCCGAGACGGAGCAGTGATACCACTAAACGAATTGATGGGAACGGAGGAACTTGTGTTTTCCTCCTGGTTCTCGTACGCACAGGTCTCTCACTTTGTACATGGGCACCCCAAGAAAACTCAACTAACTAGGGGACTTACCCCTTTGGAGAACCTCTGTATGTCAGAGCACCCAGGGCGGCACCTTCTATCTAAAATATACAGACTGTTGACTCCTATGGACCTTCTGCCTGCTTATGTACATAGGTGGAACTCGGACCTACACACGGACATAACCTTGCAAAATTGGGCAAAAATCTTCCTCCTACACAAAAAATGATCAATCTCTGCCAACACACAAGAAATTAATATTAAATTCCTCTCGTGCTGGTACCTGACCCCAGCAAGGCTAAAACAAATCTATAAAAACACTGATGGCAAGTGCTGGAGGGGGTGTGGTGAGGAGGCAGATCTTCTCCACATTTGGTGGAGTTGTGATAAAATCAGACCTTTCTGGAACGAGGTTGTTACGTATATCAGACACACATTCTCAGTGTCGCTACCTCTAGAGCCTGATATATTATTATTCCATTCATTACCTAGAATAGAGGACGCTGCCATGCAATTGCTCTTAACGACCTTTTTGAATTGCGCCAAAGCTCTTATCCCCCAGAGGTGAAAGTCGGTAGTGACTCCCACACTGGCTCACTGGAAGGCACAAGTGTCACTCACCCTCAACCTAGATAGACGACACTATTGGGAGTCAGGTAGAGCAGTGACACACGAGTTAATGTTGATTAGGTGGAGGGAGGACACAGACAATGCGGCGGGTCACAGTGTATAGCCATAAATGTTCAAGGGAATAATAGTGTAATTTCGTACTAGCCCTCGCCGGGGCATCTCCCCTCTACTCCCTTAGAGGCGCGCTCCTTTTTTTTTTTTCTCCCTCCCTTTTCTCTTTCCCCCCTCCTTGCTCTTCTTTCTCCCCTGCCCCTCCCACCTTTCCCTTCTCCTAACCTCTGGATATTTGTCGAATTAAAAATGTTTCATTGTATACGGTCCTGGGGTTTCTCGAACACTTCTATTATAACATTGACAGTTCGAGCTTTTGTCCTATTTCATACCCCCGATTGTAACTGTTGTTACTTTATTCTAAATATGTTCAGTTAACTTATACTGTTCTAGACAATATTGTTAAGAAATAAGGAACAAAAAAGAGAAAATAACAGAGCGTATTAACAGACTTGACGGCAGATACAGTATATATGTTTGGGACATTGGATACAAGATATACTTTGAAATAGTAATTTCATGATTGTCCTAATTGTGTTGTACTTTCTTTTGCCTTTTTTCATTTATACTTTAATAAAGCTCTTTCAAAAATAAACAAAAAATAAAAATACATGGATTATGACTATCAAAATATACACCTTATAAACGGACTGTGAGGCCTCTCTTGGACCTCTCATTGTTAGAGGAAGTATATTAAGCTTAAGAAGGTTACTGAAACATGTAAGAGACCACTCTTGGGTCTCAATCAGTGAATCTTATTTTTCTTATTTTAAGGGAAGCGATTATCAATTACCACTATGGTTAAGGGTACATTTAACAGATTGAGTATATAGAACATTTGTGGGATACATTTTCCCTAGCTTAATAAGTAAGCCATGGGGGGGAACAGAGCCGACAGTAATACAGGAGGCTTGTTGTTTGCTATAATGGCTCAAAATAAAAATACAATGGGAGGCATATAAACTTAAATTTACATAATTACCTCTATATGTAAGTTATGGTGGCAGTAGTTCAAAACCAGAAATTATATCAATAAATATACTATAACACAAATCCAGAAATGTCCTTAAGAAACATCTAAACATGTCTACCTCTCAAATATATATAAGAAGTCTGAAGACCTAATACATAGTTACATGGGTGTTGGGTAAAAAATGATTCTGCCACATGAGCATGGGCCCTATGCCCTGCGGCAGAAGACCTAAAGTCCCAGTACTTGGTTAACTACCGTATATGGTCAACATATCAAGATATCTTATATCAGGTGTATTCGTAACACCCTAATCTTCACTTTCCTACCCCACTCTCCTCTACATAGAGTATTGAACATTACACTTAAAAAAATCATACAATTCTCAATATACAGGGATTAGAGACAAAATAATAAGGCGCGACAAAATAATCGTACACGAACAGAGTCATAATGTTAATAAATATAGTATAGGGTTAAATGTACATTCCAAAAACCTCACTTTTAGTATATTATTATGAAGTATATTCTTTCATTTTTTAAAACTGATCAAAGTGTTGGACCCTCATATGGAAATGTACCGGCCGCTCTTTGACCGCTTATCATTGAGATACATTGGAGAGGGGAGTATAAGGGGAAAAGAATGCAAGGGACGCCATCTTGAATCGCGTCCCTTGCATTGAAGATTCAGTGTACGGCGGCGGCCGTATGAAAAGGATGCTCTGTGCCAGATGTCTTCAGGATGGACCTGCTCCACGCCTCCGGGATCAAGATAGAAGATGCCGTCTGGATGAAGATTGAAGAGGCCATCTGAATGAAGACTTCACAAGCCGGACTTCAAAAACTGTAAGTGGATCGTCGTGGGTTAGTGTTAGGCTTTTTTAAGTTTTTTTGGGGTGTTTTTTTTTTAGTTTAGGGTTTGGGCAGTAAAAGAGCTAAATGCCCATACAAATGCCCTTTTCAGGGGAATGGGTAGCTTTGGTTTTTTTAGAATTAGTTTTTTTATTTTGGGGAACTGGTTGGGTGGTGGGTTTTACTGTTGGGGAGTCTTTGTGTTTTTTACAGGTAAAAGAGCTGATATCTTTGGGGCAATGCCCCACAAAAGACCCTTTTAAGGGCCATTGGTAGTTTATTGTAAGCCAGGGTTTTTTAGTTTTTGTTTTTAAAACAAGCTTTATTGAATGAACTGTTATCAGATGACAAAACTTTTGTTCTACAATAGCTAAGCAACAGAGATTGTGACTGTATCGAACAAAACAGCTTTGGTATAGGTTATATATATATATCACAAAAAATGTTATACAAAATAAACGTTCATTGTTAGCATACAGATTACTTAAATACTATATATTTCCATATATAATTTCATGGAACAGCCAACCTTGAAAACTATAGAACTTAGTCGTACCCCGGTTAACCCTGGAGTTAGAATGTAAACCTCTGTTCTTAACCTCATTGAACAGAAAGTGGGTTAGTGTATAATTCCTAAGATCCATTATGGGACCGGGATACTAAAAAGAAAAAGAGAAAGAAAGGAGAAGAAAATTAGCAAGGGATGAGGGTAGAGGAAAAAAAAAAGGGTGGGGTGGGGGGAGGGGAGGGGAACTTGTTTAGCACAACCCTCAGTAAGAGCGTACCGTTTGTATACCATTTTAGGGACTGACCTCATACTTCCCTACCCTGTCATAGCTGTGTCATATATTCATGTGTCGCTAGTTTCCCAAAGCCAAGATAGTGAAATCTTTCCAGGCAGAGCAGGTCCCCAACCCCAGCCTTCCATTCCCCAACAGTGGGCACCTGTAGGGATTTCCAGTATTTTGGTATAAGCCCTTTAGCGCAGTTTAGCATCAGCAAAAACAGACGGCGTTTCGCGTCTTCAGCTAGCTTGGGCATTTCGTGATAGATTAAGTAATTAGGGTTAGGGGGCAGTATAACCTTTAAAAGACTACCTGCTTCTCGAAGGACACCCTCCCAGAAAGGCTGGATGGAAGGGCAATGCCACCAAATGTGCAAGAGTGTCCCCTCGTCTCCTCAGCCCCTCCAACACTCCCCTCCAGTGTGTGGATAGATTTTCTTTATCCTTTGTGGAGTCAATTACCACCTACTAAGAAATTTAAAGTGCATCTCCTGAAGCCTAGCAGAGACAGAGGCTTTCCTTGTTTGGTTGAAGAAAAAGCCATGACTTTGCGTCAATCTACACTCCCAACTCTCTGTACCATGTGCCACATAGGTGGGCATTGTTGCTTCCCCTCCACCCAGTTGCATTCTGTATAGAAGCGAGATTAAATGCTTAGGGGTAGTTGGAGTTGTGCAAAGCACTTCAAAAGGTGTTTTTTGTCTCGTTAGAGCCTCTTTGTCACCCAGACCTGCCAAAAAATGATGTAGTTGTGTGACTCTGAACCAAGAGGAGAACACCTCTCGATCCCATTCCATTAGTTCTTCTTGAGTCTTAGTCTTTCCTTGGTGAAAGGCATTTGACACGGCCACCGAGGACAAGGGATACGGGAAGCCCGGGCCTCGGGCTCCATATGCCAGATCTATGCTAGGGTTTTCACGTACTGCAACAAGAGGCGAAACCGCAGATGACACATAACTCTCAGTTCTGATAATTTTATCCCATATCTGAAACACATCTTTGATCAATGGATATAGCAAGACCTCGTGAGGTCATTGTGTAGCCTTTATCCAAGCAAGGGCTCCGGTGTTACCTCTCTGTAGAATTTCATTGTCTATCCCTATCCATGCCCGATCTGCCGAATTATGGCACCATTCTATCAAGCGTTGTAAGCCAATAGCTTTATGATACTCAGCTAGGAGGGGAACACCCGCTCCCCACCTACTTCTTGGGAGGTAGAGCGTCTTTTTGCTGACTCTAGGTTTTAAGCCTTCCAAATATATTCCTCTATTGAAGACTGAATCTGATGAGTAAGGTCGTCTGCATGATATACAAAACTCTAGGCAAGATATTTATCTTTGTGACATGTATCCTGCCTAACCAGGAGATGGATTTGTTTTTCCAGGCTGCCAAATCTCTGGCAACATCATCTCTAATGAGCTTGTAGTTCACGCCTACAATTTCTTTTACTGAGGAAGCCAACATGATTCCCAAATATTTCAAATGCTTAGGTACAACCTTAAGTGTACAGATCTGTTGTGTCCTCTCAAACGTCTCTTGAGGTATACTAATATTCAAGATCTCCGATTTGTTAGGATTCAAGAGAAAATCCGGGACCTTCCCATATGCTTCAAATTCTGCCAGCGATGCTCGGAGAGAAAAATCAATATCAGCTAGAGTCAGCAGAACGTCGTCAGCGTACATCGCTAACTTATGCTCTTTCCTCCCTACTGTAAAGCCTCTGATGTCAGGGTTCGCTCTGATCCTGCAAGCCAGGACCTCTATGATCAGAGCGAAGAGCAGAGGCGAGAGAGGACAGCCCTGTCTTGTTCCGTTGATTATGGAAAAAGGTGCGGAGAACATACCATTGACCCGGACCCTAGCACTAGGACTGGAATACAGTGCAAATATTCTATTTAGGAAGTGTGGCCCGAAGCCCATCTTAACCATAGTGTGCCTCAGAAACGCCCAATTTACTCGGTCAAACGCCTTCTCCGCGTCCGTTGACACAAGTGCCAACGACGTGGAGTTGGCGTGTGCATAGGAAATCAACTGTATGACCTTAAGAGTATTGTCTCTTGTTTCGCTAGCAGGAACAAATCCCACCTGGTCTGTGGAGACCAGCTGAGGGAGGAATATTTTAAGACGGTTAGCTATTACTTTCGCCAGGATTTTAACATCTGCGTTCAGCAGAGAGATCGGCCTGTAACTGCCCAATTGATTTTCAGGCCTGTTAGGTTTGGGAATGATCGAGATATATGCTTCTAGCATTGTGTGCGGGAATACCAGGGTTTCCGAAAGGTGGTTAAAGATTCGGAGCATGTGTGGTATAAGAATGTCTATATATTCCTTATAATACGAGTCCCAATCCCATCAGGGCCCGGACTTTTCCTGCTCGGGAGGTCTCTAACTGCTCCCCGAATCTCCTCAGCTGTAAAAGGGGTCTCTAGATGATCCACATCTTCTTTCGTAACGGTCGACATGGGCACCTTAGAAAGGTAGTTAACTATATCCGATATGGAGGGCGACCTCTGAGGGAGATTATCTCGGTTCCCTGCTGCATTATGGATGTTGTAAAATGATTCATAAAAGCGTCTGAACGCATTTGCGATAGATTGACCATCTTTTTGGGTCTCCCCATTGTGGTCATTTATTTGATACACATATGAGCTTAATCTCTTACATGCCAGAGCTCTCGCCAGAAGTTTGCCCGCTTTCTTGCCTTGCTCAAAAAATTGTTGGCAGGGTAACCTAATATCTCTCCTTCAGCTTGAATTGAAACACATTCTCTCCCAAAACTCAGAGAAAATACACAGACTTTTCCACTCAGCTGCTTCATCTGCCCTCTAACTTACTACAGGTAGCCTTCTGGAAAACAGCTTCACTATATTTTACCTACCAAGTTGTTTTATTGTATGTGTTTGTATATTTAGTGATAATTCCTTTTTTTGTTGTTTTTATTTTAAATGTATATACTACCATGACTTTGTAATTACAGGCTGTGCTAGTCATAATTTGCATACCCTCTAGCTCATTGCATATTTTATCAACTTTATGTCTGCCATTGTGCTAAGTTAGATTAAGCAGCTCTTTACCATTTATCTGTATTTGTTTAATGGTTTTATTTCACCCCTGGTATTCCTCAGTCTTATCTCTGTAATATTTTGTTGATGTTTTTTTTTTTTTTGTTTCTGCATGACTGACCCTCAGCTTAAATGTATCCTCCCACTCCTTTAACACACTCTGGATCATGGACCATCACTAACCTAATATCTCTCTCTCCTTCAGCTTGAATTGAAACACATTCTCTCCCAAAACTCAGAGAAAATACACAGACTTTTCCACTCAGCTGCTTCATCTGCCCTCAAACTTACTACAGGTAGCCTTCTGGAAAACAGCTTCCCTCCCACCCTACCCCTCACCCCACCCACCCCAAGCTCATTTCCTCATTTATAGATAGTCTCCCACACAACTTTCACTCTCCTGAAATGACAGGTGCAAACACTGATCAGCACATCCTTCCATTCCCTTAACCCTATAGAATACACAGTACTTTTGTTATATAATGTTTCATATACCTTTTGTTCCCTTATGCAATTGTTACAGTAATTCTGTGTCTTATGTTTTTAACTGGTTCCCAATAGTGATGTCGCGAACAGTTCACCGGAGAACAGTTCCCGGCGATCATAGCTTGTTCGCGTTCGCTACAGCGGGCGAACATATGCGATGTTCGATCCGCCCCCTATTCGTCATCATTGAGTAAACTTTGACCCTGTATCTCACAGTCTGCAGACACATTTCAGCCAATCAGCAGCAGAAACTCCCTCTCAGACCCTCCCAGCTCCTGGGCAGCAGCCATTTTAGATTCATTATGATCCTGCATTCTTAGTGAGAGGAGTGATAGTGCTGCTGCTGGTGATTTTATAGGGAAATTGATAGCTAGGCTAGTGCATTCAGTGTCCACTACAGTCCCGAAGGACTCATCTGATCTCTGCTGCAAGGACAGCACCCCAAAAAGCCCTTTTTAGGGCTAGAAATTCAGCCCAAAAAGCCCTTTTTAGGGCTAGAACTTCAGTCGTTTTTTTGTTGTTATCTAATTGCATTTGCCTGCCTGTCAGCCTGTGTGTGAGGCTCACAGCATATACTGTGATTAATTGCTCACTGCCACCACTCATATCTGGTGTAACATTAGTGTAAATTAAAAAAAAAAATTTTTGCATTAGTTTGCTAGTGTAATCTAATTTCATTTTCCAGCAGGCCTGTGTGTCATGCACACAGCATATACTGTGCCTAATTGCTCTGTTTTCCACCACTTATATCTGGTGTAACATTAGTGTAAATTAAAAAAAAAAACTTTTACATCAGTTTGCCAGTGTAATCTAATTTAATTTTCCATCAGGCCTGTGTGTCAGGCCCACAGCATATACTGTGATTAATTGCTCACTGCCACCACTCATATCTGGTGTAACATTAGTGTAAATTTAAAAAAACAAAAACTTTTACATCAGTTTGCTAGAGTAATCTAATTTCATTTTCCAGCAGGCCTGTGTGTCAGGCGCACAGCATATACTGTGCCTAATTGCTCTGTTTTCCACCACTCATATATGGTGTAACATTAGTGTAAATTTAAAAAAAAAAAACTTTTACATCAGTTTGCTAGTGTAATCTAATTTCATTTTCCATCAGGCCTGTGTGTCAGGCCCACAGCATATACTGTGATTAATTGCTCTGTGCCACCACTCATATCTGGTGTAACATTAGTGTAAATTTAAAAAAAAAAAACTTTTACATCAGTTTGCTAGTGTAATCTAATTTCATTTTCCATCAGGCCTGTGTGTCAGGGCCACAGCATATACTGTGCCTCATTGCTCTGTTTTCCACCACTCATATCTGGTGTAACATTAGTGTAATTTAAAAAAAAAAAAA
Source organism: Bombina bombina (assembly GCF_027579735.1). Lineage (NCBI taxonomy): Eukaryota > Metazoa > Chordata > Amphibia > Anura > Bombinatoridae > Bombina > Bombina bombina. Next base: position 728,284,404 of record NC_069504.1, read on the forward strand.
AACTTTTACATTAGTATGCTAGTGTAATCTAATTTCAGTTGCCAGGCCAGCCTGCCACTGCCAGCCTCAGTGCCACCACTCATATCTGGTGTAACATTAGTATAATTTAAAAAAAAAAACTTTTACATCAGTCTGCTAGTGTTATTTAATTTTAGTTGCCAGGCCAGCCTGCCACTAGTGCCAGCCTGTGTGTCAGGCTCCCAACATATACTGTGCCTACTTCCATCCTCAGTGCCACCACTCATATATGTTGTAAGATTAGTGTAATTTATTTTTTAAAAAAACTTTTACATCACTCTGCTGGTGTTATTTAATTTTAGTTGCCAGGCCAGCCTGCCACTAGTGCCAGCCTGTGTGTCAGGCTCCCAGCATATACTGTGTCTACTTCCATCCTCAGTGCCACCACTCATATCTGTTGTAACATTAGTGTAATTTTTTTAAAAAAAAACTTTTACATCAGTCTGCTAGTGTTATTTAATTTTAGTTGCCAGGCCAGCCTGACACTAGTGCCAGCCTGTGTCAGGCTCCCAGCATATACTGTGCCTACTTCCATCCTCAGTGCCACCACTCATATCTGTTGTAACATTAGTGTAATTTTTTTTAAAAAAAAATCTTGTACATCAGTCTGCTAGTGTTATTTAATTTTAGTTGCCAGGCCAGCCTGCCACTAGTGCCAGCCTGTGTGTCAGGCTCCCAGCATATACTGTGCCTACTTCCATCCTCAGTGCCACCACTCATATCTGTTGTAACATTAGTGTAACCTTTTTTTTAAAAAAACTTTTACATCACTCTGCTAGTGTTATTTAATTTTAGTTGCCATGCCAGCCTGCCACTAGTGCCAGCCTGTGTGTCAGGCTCCCAGCATATACTGTGCCTACTTCCATCCTCAGTGCCACCACTCATATCTGTTGTAACATTAGTGTAACTTTTTTTAAAAAAAACTTTTACATCAGTCTGCTAGTGTTATTTAATTTTAGTTGCCAGGCCAGCCTACCACTAGTGCCAGCCTGTGTGTCAGGCTCCCAACATATACTGTGCCTACTTCCATCCTCAGTGCCACCACTCATATATGTTGTAACATTAGTGTAATATATTTTTTTTAAAAAACTTTTACATCACTCTGCTGGTGTTATTTAATTTTAGTTGCCAGGCCAGCCTGCCACTAGTGCCAGCCTGTGTCAGGCTCCCAGCATATACTGTGCCTACTTCCATCCTCAGTGCCACCACTCATATCTGTTGTAACATTAGTGTAATTTTTTTTTTTTAAAAAAACTTTTACATCAGTCTGCTAGTGTTATTTAATTGCAGTCGCCTGCCTGCCAGCGTGTGTGCCAGGCCCACTTGCCAAGTTAGTGCCACCAATCATATTTGTTATAACAGTAGTGTAAATATTTAAAAAAAAAACTTTTTTGACTGTGAAACATCAGTCTGTTAGTGTAATCTAATTTCAGTTGCCTGCCTGCCAGCGTGTTTGCCAGGCCCACTTGCCAACTAGTGCCACCACTCATATTTGTTATAACAGTAGTGTAAATATTTTAAAAAAAACTTTTTGACTGTGAAACATCAGTCTGCTAGTGTAATCTAATTGAAGTTGCCTGCCTGCCAGCGTGTGTGCCAGGCCCACTTGCCAACTAGTGCCACCAATCATATTTGTTGTAACAGTAGTGTAAATATTTAAAAAAAAACTTTTTGGAATGTGAAACATCAGTCTGCTATTGTAATCTTATTGCATTTGCCTGCCTGCCAGCGTGTGTGCCAGGCCCACTTGCCAAGTTAGTGGCACCACTCATATTTGTTGTAACAGTAGTGTAAATATTTAAAAAAAAAACTTTTTTGACTGTGAAACATCAGTCTGCTAGTGCAATCGAATTGCAGTTGCCTGCCTGCCAGCATGTGTGCCAGGCCCACTTGCCAACTAGTGCCACCAATCATATTTGTTATAACAGTATTGTAAATATTTTTTAAAAAAACTTTTTTGACTGTGAAACATCATTCAGCTAGTGTAATCTAATTGAAGTTGCCTGCCTGCCAGCGTGTGTGCCAGGCCCACTTGCCAAGTTTGTGGCACCACTCATATTTGTTATAACAGTAGTGTAAATATTTCAAAAGAAAACTTTTTTGACTGTGAAACATCATTCAGCTAGTGTAATCTAATTGCAGTTGCCTGCCTGCCTGCCAGCGTGTGTGCCAGGCCCACTTGCCAACTAGTGCCACCAATCATATTTGTTATAACAGTATTGTAAATATTTTTAAAAAAAACTTTTTTGACTGTGAAACATCATTCAGCTAGTGTAATCTAATTGAAGTTGCCTGCCTGCCAGCGTGTGTGCCAGGCCCACTTGCCAAGTTTGTGGCACCACTCATATTTGTTATAACAGTAGTGTAAATATTTCAAAAGAAAACTTTTTTGACTGTGAAACAGTCAGCTAGTGCAATCTAATTTCAGTTGCCTGCCTGCCAGCATGTTTGCCAGGCCCACTTGCCAACTAGTGCCACCACTCATATTTGTTATAACAGTAGTGTAAATATTTAAAAAAATAACTTTTTCGACTGTGAAACATCAGTCTGCTAGTGTAATCTAATTGAAGTTGCCTGCCTGCCAGCGTGTGTGCCAGGCCCACTTGCCAACTAGTGCCATCAATCATATTTGTTGTAACAGTAGTGTAAATATTTTTTAAAAAAACTTTTTGGACTGTGAAACATCAGTCTGCTATTGTAATCTTATTGCATTTGCCTGCCTGCCTGCCTGCCAGTGTGTGTGCCAGGCCCACTTGCCAAGTTAGTGGCACCACTCATATTTGTTGTAACAGTAGTTTAAATATTTAAAAAATAAACATTTTTGACTGTGAAACATAAGTCTGCTTTTTTGTGTCAGGCTCACAGCATATACTGTGCCCACTTGCCCAGTGCCACCAGTCATATCTTGTTTAATAGTAGTGTAAGTGTACATTTAAAACAAAAAAAAAATTTTGGATTGTGAAACATCAGTCTGCTTTTTTTGTGTCAGGCTCACAGCGTATACTGTGCCCACTTGCCCAGTGCCACCACTCATATCTTGTTTAATAGTAGTGTAAGTGTACATTTAAAAAAAATAAACTTTTGGATTGTGAAACATCAGTCTGCTTTTTTGTGTCAGGCTCACAGCGTATACTGTGCCCACTTGCCCAGTGCCACCACTCATATTTTGTTTAATAGTAGTGTAAGTGTACATTTAAAAAAAAAAAAATGACAGGCAGAGGCAGGCCACCCCGCATGTGCCGTTGTGGTCGTGGTGCTGTGATTCCCTTTGACCCTACAATAATGCACAGTGTTTAGAGGCCACGTGCCATGAACGCGAAAAGTTCTGAGGAGGACATAGTTGAATAGCTAACACAGGACACCCAATCTTCTACAGCTTCCGCTCTTAACCTTGATGCACCATCCACCTTCAGCTTAGCTTCGGGCACCTCTCAAGTGACCAGTGCCACTTGCCTGCCTGCCGCCACCACCAACACTAGCACCACAGCCGCTTCACTTGATCTGTCAGAGAAGTTATTGACACATCAGTTGGAAGAAATGAGTGATGTGCAACCATCATTGACAGAGGATGTAGATAACAGTGATATGTCTCAGTCAGGCAGCATTACAGACATGGACGTACGGGGTGATGATGATGGTGATGTTGTACCCGCTGCTGCTTCCTATGTTGATTTGTCAGATACAAGTCAAGCGGTTGATGATGATGCGTCCGTGGATGTCACGTGGGTGCCCGCTAGAAGAGAAGAAGAAGAGGGGGAAAGTTCAGATTTGGAGACAGAGAGGAGGAGGAGACGAGTTGGAAGCAGGGGGAGGTCGTCGCAAGGAGATAGTGGCACAGTCAGACAGCATGCATCGGCACCCGGGGTCAGCCAGACAGCACGCCAATCAACGCATGCTGTTGCCACCACCAGAATGCCGTCATCGCAGAGCTAAGCAGTGTGGCATTTTTTTGTGTGTCTGCCTCTGACAACAGCGATGCCATTTGCAACCTGTGCCAAAAGAAACCGAGTCATGAGAAGTCCAACACCCACCTAGGTACAACTGCAGCAGAAGCATCACACAAACTCAAAGCCGCCATCCTCCTCCTGGTCCAGCATCTTCAGCCACGTCAACCACTGCTGTCCTCCTTGCCCCCTCTCAACCATCCGCCACTCAGTCTCTCTTACATAGCAGTTCCTAGTCATCTGCCCACAGTCAGGTGTCTGTCAAGGACATGTTTGAGTATAAGAAGCCAATTTCCCAAAGTCACCCCCTTGCCCGGCGTCTGACAGCTGGCTTGTCTGAACTCTTAGCCCGCCAGCTTTTACCATACAAGCTGGTGGAGTCTGAGGTGTTCAAAAAATTTGTATCTATTGGGACACCGCAGTGGAAGGTACCCTGCCGAAATTTCTTTTCACAAAAGGCAATCCCCAACCTGTAGTCGATTGTGCGAAAGGAAGTAATGACATGTCTGGCACACAGCATTGGGGCAAGGGTCCATCTGACCACTGATAGCTGGTCTGCAAAGCATGGTCAGGGCAGGTATATCACCTACACTGCGCATTGGGTAAACCTGCTGACGGCTGACAAGCATGGAATGTGTGGCTCTGCAGAGGAGTTGGTGACACCGCCACGACTTGCAGGCAGGCCTGCTGCTACCTCCTCTACTCCTCCTACTCCATCCTCTTCCATAACCTCTTCCTCGGCTGAGTCCTCTTCTGCTGCTGCGTCTTGCTCCACATCAACGGCACCCCCCCAACTCCCCAGGTACTATTCTACATCCCGGATACGGAAGTGTCACGCCGTCTTGGGGTTGACTTGCCTGAAAGCCGAGAGTCACACCGCACCAGCACTCCTGTCCACCCTGAATGCACAGGTGGATCAGTGGCTGACTCCACACCAACTGGAGATTGGCAAAGTTTTTTCTGACAATGGAAGTAATTTGGTGGCGGCATTGAAATTGGGCAAGTTGACACGTGCCGTGCATGGCACATGTGTGTAATCTGATCTGATCTGACAACGCTTTGTGCATAAGTACCCAGGCTTACAGGACGTCCTGAAGCAGGCCAGGAAGGTGTGTGGCCATTTCAGGCGTTCCTACACGGCCATGGCATACTTGTCAGATATCAAGCGGCGAAACAACCTGCCAGTGAGGCGCTTGATTTGCAACAGCCCGACACGTTGGAATTCAACACTCCTAATGTTCGACCGCCTGCTCCAACAAGAAAAAGCTGTTAACGAGTATTTGTATGACCGGGGTGCTAGGACAGCCTCTGGGGAGCTGGGGATTTTTTTGCCATTTTACTGGACGTTCATGCGCAATGTCTGTAGGCTTATGCGTCCTTTTGAGGAGGTGACACACCTAATCAGTCGCACCGAAGGCACCATCAGCTACATCATACCATTTGTTTTCTTCCTGGAGCGTGCCCTGCGAAGAGTGCTGGATCAGGCCGTAGATGAGCGTGAAGAGGAAGAGTTGTGGTTTCCATCACCACCAGAAACAGCCTTATCAGGATCGCTTGCTGGACCAGCGGCAACGCAGGAAGAGGATTGTGAGGAAGAGGAGTCAGAGGAGGAATGTGGCTTTGAGGAGGAGGAGGAAGACTAAGCACACCATGCATCCCAGGGTTCTCGTTGTTGTCACCTATCTGGTACCCGTGGTGTTGTACGTGGCTGGGGGGAAGAAGATACCTTCAGTGAGATAAGTGAGGACGAGGAACGGGACATGATTAGCTCGGCATCCAACCTTGTGCAAATGGGGTCTTTCATGCTGTTGTGCCTGTTGAGGGACACTCGTATAAAAAAGCTGAAGGAGAACGACCTGTACTGGGTGTCCACGCTACTAGACCCCCGGTATAAGCATAAAGTGACTGAAATGTTACAGAATTCCCGCAAGTCGGAAAGGATGGAGCAGTTCAAAAATAAATTAAAAAGTATGCTTTACACAGCGTATAAGGGTGATGTCACAGCACAACGAGAATCTAACAGGGGAAGAGATGAAAGTAATCCTCCTCCCACGACCACGCCGGCAAGGACAGGACGCTTTCCAGACGTGTTGTTGATGGAAGGCATGCGGACCTTTTTAACTCCTATGTATCGCCACAGCCCTTCGGGATCCAGCCTCAGAGAAAGACTCAAACGACAGGTAGCAGACTACCTCGCATTAACTGCGGATCTCGACACTCTGAGGAGCGATGGACCCCTTGACTACTGGGTGTGCAGGCTTGACCTGTGGCCTGAGGTATCCCAATTTGCAATCGAACTTCTGGCCTGCCCCGCTTCAAGTGTCCTGTCAGAAAGGACCTTCAGTGCAGCAGGAGGTATTGTCACTGAGAAGAGAAGTCGCCTAGGTCAAAAAAGTCTTGATTATCTCACCTTTATTAAAATGAATGAGGGATGGATCCCGAAGGGACTGACATTGTGCGATACATTAGAGTAAAAAAGGCCTGATGAGATGAGCTGCCTTGGGCTACAAATGGTACACACGCTGCTGTATTTTATCTTCGAATGCCGTATGACTTGCGTGACTTATCCGCCAACAACTAGGGTTCAAGCCGCAATGTTTTAGGACACTTTCTAACAGTCAAACAAACATCAATTTTTCTGCAACAATACCTAATTTTTCAGGCATTTGTACATGCCTAATTTTTTTGGCCTCTGGTGCTGCACTGTGGCTACAAAACCCAAACCAAAAAAAAAGGCACATAACAGTGATTAAACAGTTAAGAATAGTACTACTTAACACACCACTCATATCTGGTGGCACAGTAGATTGCACGCGCAGTGCCCCAAATTTGAAGTAGGAAGACCGACCAAGCATCTTTTTCCATCTCCCGGTTCCTAAAAATTATCTCCGGGTTCCTAAAAACGATGCCATACCTGTACTCGATTGTGCAAAAGGAAGTCATGGCATATGGGGTCTTTCATGCTGTCGTGCCTGTTGAGGGTCGGGGACCCTCGTATAATAAGGCTGAAGGAGAACAACCTGTACTGGGTGTCCAAGCATCTTTTTCCATCTCCCGGTTCCTAAAAATTATCTCCGGGTTCCTAAAAACGATGCCATACCTGTACTCGATTGTGCAAAAGGAAGTCATGGCATATGGGGTCTTTCATGCTGTCGTGCCTGTTGAGGGTCGGGGACCCTCGTATAAAAAGGCTGAAGGAGAACGACCTGTACTGGGTGTCCAAGCATCTTTTTCCATCTCCCGGTTCCTAAAAATTATCTCCGGGTTCCTAAAATTGATGCCATACCTGTACTCGATTGTGCAAAAGGAAGTCATGGCATATGGGGTCTTTCATGCTGTCGTGCCTGTTGAGGGTCGGGGACCCTCGAATAAAAAGGCTGAAGGAGAACGACCTGTACTGGGTGTCCAAGCATCTTTTTCCATCTCCCGGTTCCTAAAAATTATCTCCGGGTTCCTAAAATTGATGCCATACCTGTACTCGATTGTGCAAAAGGAAGTCATGGCATATGGGGTCTTTCATGCTGTCGTGCCTGTTGAGGGTCGGGGACCCTCGTATAAAAAGGCTGAAGGAGAACGACCTGTACTGGGTGTCCAAGCATCTTTTTCCATCTCCCGGTTCCTAAAAATGATCTCCGGGTTCCTAAAATCGATGCCATACCTGTACTCGATTGTGCAAAAGTAAGTCATGGCAGATGGGGTCTTTCATGCTGTCATGCCTGTTTGGGGTCAGGACCCTCGTATAAAAAGGCTGAAGGAGAACGACCTGTACTGGGTGTCCAAACATCTTTTTCCATCTCCCAGATGTAGCGGTATTCCACTAGGGGGTCTCCCTTCCTCTGTCCAAACCCAGGGGTGGCCACCGGATAGTGGGACCAGAGATATAGTTGCTGAGACCGGGGTCAAGCCAGCGGCTGTATCTTCCCCAGCTGGGCTGGTCTAAGTGGACTCCCAGTCAGGTAGCGTCCTCTCTGCCCTGCAGCTCTTTCTTGGCAGGTATCGTCCCCTCTGCCTGTCTGCTTCTAGGCAGGAATAAATCCCCCTGCCAGGCTGCTTCTTGGCAGGAATAGATCCCTCTGCCTCCAAATTGTGGGACCAGGGCTATCGTGGCTGAGACCGGGGTCAAGCCAGCGGCTGTATCTCCCCCAGCTGGGCTGGTCTCAGTGGGATCCCAGGCAGGTAGTGTCCCCTCTGCCTGTCTGCTTCTAGGCAGGAATAGATCCCTCTGCCTCACTGCACACTTCCAGCAGGTAGCGTGCCCTCTGGTTTCTTATAGGCAGGAATAGATCCCTCTGCCTTGCTGCTCCTTTCAGGCAGGCCAGCTCTTTGCATACAGGCCCACAGACTCTGTAACAGATCTCTCTTGCAGGGAGAGGTGCAGCCATAATGCAGGGTCAGAACCTCTGCAACTGATATACCTGAAAGAATCAGACAGGACTACCTGTTCCAGAAGGAACTACTACTATTGCTTTATTTCACTCAGGACTAGCTTTTACAAACACACCAGTAAGCTTATGGTGACACACACTCCTTAAAATCGTATCTATCAAATGTATATTGCATCTATTGATCTATGTAATTCGTATCTAAAACAATGTATATTGCATCTATTGATCTATGTAATTCGTATCTATCAAATGTATATTGCATCTTTTGATCTATGTAATTCGTATCTATCAAATGTATATTGCATCTATTGATCTATGTAATTCGTATCTATCAAATGTATATTGCATCTTTTGATCTATGTAATTCGTACCCGGCCACAATTTCTTTGCACAAAAGGCCACCCCGGACCCCAACCTGTACTCGATTGTGCAAAAGGAAGTAACCTTACCATGGGTCACAGACCGCACGTCTTTGTAATTCTCTGGCTGGGAAATTATATATCTATCAAATTATTTATTTATCTATCAAATCTATCTAACTATCAATCGTATCTATCAAATGTATATTGCATCTATTGATCTATGCAATTCGTATCTATCAAATGTATATTGCATCTATTGATCTATGGAATTCGTATCTATCAAATGTATATTGTATCTATTGATCTATGTAATTCGTATCTATCAAATGTATATTGCATCTTTTGATCCATGTAATTTGTATCTATCAAATGTATATTGCATCTATTGATCTATGCAATTCGTATCTATCAAATGTATATTGTATCTATTGATCTATGTAATTCGTATCTATCAAATGTATATTGCATCTTTTGATCCATGTAATTTGTATCTATCAAATGTATATTGCATCTTTTGATGTATGTAATTCATATCTATCAAATGTATATTGCATCTTTTGATCTATGTAATTCGTATCTATCAAATGTAAATTGCATCTTTTGATCTATGTAATTTGTATCTATCAAATGTATATTGCATCTATTGATCTATGTAATCTATGTATCTATCTATCAAATCTATCGATCTCGTGGCCGGACTGTTTTGTGACAGCCACTTGTGTTTCGGCCAAATTTGAAGTAGGACGACCGACCAAGCATCTTTTTCCATCTCCCGGTTCCAAAAATCCATGTCATATACACCGCCCCCGATAGGGGGAGTAACAGGTATTAAACTGATCAGAATAGTACTACTTAACACACCACTCATATCTGGTGGCACAATAGATTGCACACGCAGTGCCCCAAATTTGAAGCGGGAGGACCGACCAAGCATCTTTTTCCATCTCCCGGTTCCGAAAATCCATGCCATATACACGTCCCATGGCGCCGCAACTGCCTCTGGGAACCTTACCATGGGTAACAGACCGCACGTCTTGTAATTCTCTGTCAGGGAAATTATATATCTATCAAATCTATCTATTTATCTAACGAATCTATCTAACTATCAATCATATCTATCAAATATATATTGCATCTTTTGATCTATGTAATTCGTATCTATCAAATGTATATTGCATCTATTGATCTATGTAATTCGTATCTATCAAATGTATATTGCATCTTTTGATCCATGTAATTCGTATCTATCAAATGTATATTGCATCTTTTGATGTATGTAATTCATATCTATCAAATGAATATTGCATCTTTTGATCTATGTTATTCGTATCTATCAAATGTATATTGCATCTTTTGATCCATGTAATTCGTATCTATCAAATGTATATTGCATCTTTTGATCTATGTAATTCGTATCTATCAAATGTATATTGCATCTTTTGATCTATGTAATTCATATCTATCAAATGTATATTGCATCTTTTGATCTATGTAATTCGTATCTATCAAATGTATATTGCATCTTTTGATCTATGTAATTCGTATCTATCAAATGTATATTGCATCTATTGATCTAGGTAATTCGTATCTATCAAATGTATATTGCATCTTTTGATCTATGTAATTCGTACCCGGCCACAATTTCTTTGCACAAAAGGCAATCCCGGACCCCAACCTGTACTCGATTGTGCAAAAGGAAGTAACCTTACCATGGGTCCCAGACCGTACGTCTTTGTAATTCTCTGTCTGGGAAATTATATATCTATCAAATTATCTATTTATCTATCAAATCTATCTAACTATCAATCGTATCTATCAAATGTATATTGCATCTATTGATCTATGCAATTCGTATCTATCAAATGTATATTGCATCTATTGATCTATGTAATTTGTATCTATCAAATTTATATTGCATCTATTGATCTATGTAAATCGTATCTATCAAATGTATATTGCATCTATTGATCTATGTAATTCGTATCTATCAAATGTATATTGCATCTTTTGATCTATGTAATTCATACCCGGCCACAATTTCTTTGCACAAAAGGCCACCCCGGACCCCAACCTGTACTTGATTGTGCAAAAGGAAGTAACCTTACCATGGGTCACAGACCGCACGCCTTTGTAATTCTCTGGCTGGGAAATTATATATCTATCAAATTATTTATTTATCTATCAAATCTATCTAACTATCAATCGTATCTATCAAATGTATATTGCATCTATTGATCTATGCAATTCGTATCTATCAAATGTATATTGCATCTATTGATCTATGGAATTCGTATCTATCAAATGTATATTGTATCTATTGATCTATGTAATTCGTATCTATCAAATGTATATTGCATCTTTTGATCCATGTAATTTGTATCTATCAAATGTATATTGCATCTATTAATCTATGCAATTCGTATCTATCAAATGTATATTGCATCTATTGATCTATGGAATTCGTATCTATCAAATGTATATTGTATCTATTGATCTATGTAATTCGTATCTATCAAATGTATATTGCATCTTTTGATCCATGTAATTTGTATCTATCAAATGTATATTGCATCTTTTGATGTATGTAATTCATATCTATCAAATGTATATTGCATCTTTTGATCTATGTAATTTGTATCTATCAAATGTAAATTGCATCTTTTGATCTATGTAATTCGTATCTATCAAATGTATATTGCATCTTTTGATCTATGTAATTGTTATCTATCAAATGTATATTGCATCTATTGATCTATGTAATCTATGTATCTATCTATCAAATCTATCGATCTCGTGGCCGGACTGTTTTGTGACAGCCACTTGTGTTTCGGCCAAATTTGAAGTAGGACGACCGACCAAGCATCTTTTTCCATCTCCCGGTTCCAAAAATCCATGTCATATACACCGCCCCCGATAGGGGGAGTAACAGGTATTAAACTGATCAGAATAGTACTACTTAACACACCACTCATATCTGGTGGCAAAATAGATTGCACACGCAGTGCCCCAAATTTGAAGCGGGAGGACCGACCAAGCATCTTTTTCCATCTCCCGGTTCCGAAAATCCATGCCATATACACGTCCCATGGCGCCGCAACTGCCTCTGGGAACCTTACCATGGGTAACAGACCGCACGTCTTGTAATTCTCTGTCAGGGAAATTATATATCTATCAAATCTATCTATTTATCTAACGAATCTATCTAACTATCAATCATATCTATCAAATATATATTGCATCTATTGATCTATGTAATTTGTATCTATCAAATGTATATTGCATCTATTGATCTATGTAATTCGTATCTATCAAATGTATATTGCATCTTTTGATCCATGTAATTCGTATTTATCAAATGTATATTGCATCTTTTGATGTATGTAATTCATATCTATCAAATGTATATTGCATCTTTTGATCTATGTTATTCGTATCTATCAAATGTATATTGCATCTTTTGATCCATGTAATTCGTATCTATCAAATGTATATTGCATCTTTTGATCTATGTAATTCATATCTATCAAATGTATATTGCATCTTTTGATCTATGTAATTTGTATCTATCAAATGTATATTGCATCTATTGATCTATGTAATTCGTATCTATCAAATGTATATTGCATCTTTTGATCTATGTAATTCGTAACTGGCCACAATTTCTTTGCACAAAAGGCAATCCCGGACCCCAACCTGTACTCGATTGTGCAAAAGGAAGTAACCTTACCATGGGTCCCAGACCGTACGTCTTTGTAATTCTCTGTCTGGGAAATTATATATCTATCAAATTATCTATTTATCTATCAAATCTATCTAACTATCAATCGTATCTATCAAATGTATATTGCATCTATTGATCTATGCAATTCGTATCTATCAAATGTATATTGCATCTATTGATCTATGTAATTTGTATCTATCAAATGTATATTGCATCTATTGATCTATGTAAATCGTATCTATCAAATGTATATTGCATCTATTGATCTATGTAATTCGTATCTATCAAATGTATATTGCATCTATTGATCTATGTAATTTGTATCTATCAAATGTATATTGCATCTATTGATCTATGTAATTCGTATCTATCAAATGTATATTGCATCTTTTGATCTATGCAATTTGTATCTATCAAATGTATATTGCATCTATTGATCTATGTAATTCGTATCTATCAAATGTATATTGCATCTATTGATCTATGTAATTCGTATCTATCAAATGTATATTGCATCTACTGAGCTATGTAATTCATATCTATCATATGTATATTGCATCTATTGATCTATGTAATCTATGTATCTATCAAATCTATCTATCTCGTGGTTGTGCAAATAGACTGTTTGCGGTTGTTTGTGGTGCGTTACACGGGGAGTTTGGTCTGTCACTGTCAAGCGGGCGTAACCCTTACACTACCTGATCGATACAACATCATACCTGATGTTTTAAAGCACGTTATTCCAAACAATTTAGGAATGTTAGGTGATTTAGGCCCTTTATGGCTTAAAACCAGACTCTGCATCAACTATGTAATTTTCCGTGGGAGTTTTGCCATGGATCCCCCTCCGGCATGCCACAGTCCAGGTGTTAGTCCCTTTGAAACAACTTTTCCATCACTATTGTGGCCAGAAAGAGTCCCTGTGGGTTTTAAAGTTTGCCTGCCTATTGAAGTCAATGGCGGTTCGCCCGGTTCGACGGTTCGCGAACAGTTGCGGAAGTTCGAGTCTGCCGTTCGCGAACCGAAATTTTTAGGTTCGCGACATCACTAGTTCCCAATTCTGTAAAAATGCTCAATATATTCATATTCCTTTTTGCTACCTTTTGTCTCTATAACAAACTGCACCATCCAATTACTCCTTCTCCCTCTCCACCTGCACTGTTCATTAGCCCATCTCTCTTAAACTCACCTTACTTTTCTACTCATGAACTTTACCTATTCCTAAACACTCTCTCTACCCCCTGCAGCTCATCTCAAAAGCAGTCTCACTACTGCAAATCTGTATCTCATCTTATGTCACTCTCCCTCTTGCTTCTACTTACTGCTGGTGACATCTCCCCTAATCCTTGTCCCCAACCACTGACAAGCCGTGCACATCCATGTGTACCATCCCATAGATTCAGAAAACAAAACTCTGCACACCTTACTCACATTCCTCTTGCATCTATAGCCACTACCCCTTTCACTTGTACACTCTGGAACTCTTGCTCTGTTTGCAACAAACTCACTTCTATACATGACCTCTTCATCTCCCGCTCCCTCAACCTTCTGGCCCTAACAGAAACCTGGCTCTCTCCCCTAGACACAGCATCCACTGCTGCTCTGTCACATGGGGGTCTCCACTTCAGCCACACTCCTAGGTCTGGTAACAGACAAGGAGGTGGTGTAGGTATTTTACTTTCCTCTCGTTGCCCCTTTCAACAAATACATCCTATCTCTTCCCTCACTTTTCCCTCATTCGAAACCCACATGATTCGCTTATTCTCCCCTCTCTCTGTACGTGTTGCAGTCATATACCGACCCCCTGGCTCCTCAACTCAATTTCTAAATCCCTTGGCTGCCTGGCTACCCTATTTCCTTTCCTCAGACACCCCTGCCCTCATTCTTGGCGACTTCAACATCCCCCTTAACAATCCCACTGCCTCATCTGCTAAACAACTTCTGCAACTCACTTCCTCTTTCGGTCTGTCACAATGGACTGATTCTCCCACTCACAAAGACGGTCACTCTCTTGACCTGATCTTTAGCTATCGATGCACTCTCTTAAACTTCTCAAACTCCCCTTTTCCTTTTTCTGACCACCATCTCCTTACTTGCAACATATCATCCCTTCCTACAACTCTCCCACCTTCTACTCCTCACACCAAACTTCACAGAAACATTATAACTTTAGATCAGCAACAACTTGCTAATTCCCTTAAACCGCTCCTATCATCCTTCTCCTCCTTTTCCTGCCCTGAACAATCTATCTGCCACTATAATTCCACCCTTATATCCGTCCTTGACAATCTCGCCCCTCTTACCACTGCTCGGAAATCACACACTCATCCCCAGCCCTGGCATACTCCTCTGACACGGTACCTACGCAGATGTTCCTGTACTGCTGAACGGCATTGGAGAAAATCACGGAGTTCAGCTGATTTTCTTCATTACAAATTCATCTTGAACTCCTACTACTCTGCCCTTAATCTCCACAAGCAACACTACTTCTCTACTCTTATCTTTAATCTTTCTTCAAACCCAAAATGTCTGTTCTCCACTTTCAATACTCTCCTCCCCCACTTCCTAATCAACAACTTCTCTGTCAGCTCAAGACTTTGCCAGTCACTTCATTAACAAAATTGACTCCATCAGACATGAAATCAGCTCTCAACATAATTCCATTCTCTCCCCCCCTCAAATGCTCTCACTCAACCACAACCCTCATAACCTGAAACTTAGTTCATTCTCCCCTGTTACTGAGGAAGAAGTTTCGGCACTTATACTGCGCTCTCACCTCACTACCTGTCCCCTTGACCCTATCCCCTCACAGCTACTCCCCTCCCTCTCTGCTACCCTTACCCCTATACTAACACACATTTTCAACCTCTCCCTCAGCACTGATACATTTCCCTCATCGATGAAACATGCACTGGTCACACCTATCCTCAAAAAACCTTCCCTTGATCCTACCTCCCCATCCAACTACTGCCCTATTTCCCTCCTCCCTCTTGCTTCAAAGCTTCTCGAGAAACTAGTATATGCACGCCTATCCCATTTCCTTACGTTAAACTCCATTCTTGACCCGCTGCAATCTGGATTTCGTCCCTATCACTCCACAGAGACAGCTATTGTTAAGGTCACCAACGACCTACTTAAAGCTAAATCAAAAGGCCACTTCTCTCTGCTTATCCTCCTTGATCTGCTGCAGCCTTTGACACTGTCAACCACCCTCTTTTGCTCCAAACCCTCCAATCCTTTGGCATCTGTGACACAGCCCTTTCGTGGCTCTCTTCCTACCTATCAAACCGTACCTTCAGTGTAGCCTTCTCTGGGGCCTCCTCTGCCCCGTCACCACTTTCTTTCGGAGTACCGCAAGGCTCTGTCCTCGGTCCCCTTCTCTTCTCAATCTATACGTCATCACTAGGTTCCCTAATTAAGTCCCATGGTTTCCAGTATCATTTCTATGCCGATGACACCCAAATCTACTTCTCTGCACCAGACCTATCTCCTTCCTTGCTAACCCATGTCACTAACGGTCTTTCTCACATCTCTTCCTGGATGTCCTCCCACTACCTCAAGCTAAATCTCTCCAAAACTGAGCTCCTCATTTTCCCCCCTTCTTCCAAAGTCTCCACCCCCAATATCTCTATAACTGTCGACAACTCCATCATTACCCCTACCCCGCATGCCCGATGTCTCGGGGTCACATTTGACTCAGATCTTTCCTTCACTCCTCACATTCAGTCCTTGGCTAAAGCCTGCCGCTTCCACCTTAAAAACATCTCTAAAATTAGACACTTCCTTACACAAGACACAACTAAGATTTTAATCCACTCTCTCATTCTTTCCCGCCTTGATTACTGCAACTCTGTCCTCTCTGGTCTCCCCACCTGCCGCCTAGCTCCTTTACAATCCATAATGAATGCCTCTGCCACTCATCTTCCTTACACGTCGCTCTTCATCTGCTGCACCTCTCTGCCAATCCCTTCACTGGCTTCCTCTTGCCTCCAGGATTAAACACAAAATTCTCACTCTGACATACAAAGCCCTCAACTGCACTGCTCCCCCCTACATCTCAGACCTTGTCTCCAGATACTCTCCCTTCGCTCTGCTTATGACCTCCTACTCTCCTCCTCTCTTGTCACCTCATCACACTCCCGTTTACAGGACTTCTCCAGACTGGCTCCCATCTTGTGGAACTCTCTGCCTCACTCCACAAGACTCTCTTCTAGTTTTAAAAGCTTCAAGTGCTCCCTAAAGACTCTACTGTTCAGGGATGCATACAACCTACACTAACCTTACTTTATACCAGTTCCTCTCCTCCATTGCTATCCCCTGAACCCCCTTAGCATGTAAGCCTAAAAGTCCAGCTGTTTGTAGATCACCTTCTTAAGAGCTGACTACAACAGTGCAACTCTTGGCAGGGCCCTCTACCCATTTGATCCCTACAATTGTCTTGTTCGACTCCGCCTTTGTTAATAGCGCTGCGGAATCTGTTGGCGCTCTATAAATAACCGATAATAATAATAATAAAAAAGAGTATCAGTGCTTTCTTCTGCTGTTCCCTTTGCAAGTGGTGTAAGAGTGCTGTCCTAGCTACCGTCAAGCTGTCCTACAATATCTTATTGGCAGGTTGTTCTTTATGCGCCAATTCAGCTTGGTTTACCCGTGCCAACAGGGCCTTGTACTGATCGCGTTTAATTTTGTTAGCAGAAGCTTTGTGTTTAATCAAAATGCCCCTAAGGACACACTTGTGAGCCTCCCATACCGTTGTATGATCAATAGCATCATTGGTATTCAAACGGAAGTATTCTTCCATCCTAACACGCAAATCTTGTCTTAGGATCGGGTCATCAAGCATGGTTTCATCAATCTTCCACACAAAAGGGGCCACAGGAGTGTTAGGCCACTCAATAGTGCATCTCACAGGTGCATGATCTGACCATGTAATTGGGTGAATGTAACTATTAGAAGAGATGGAGAGCCCTGCTGAATCTGCAAAAAGGTAGTCAATCCTTGTGTATTTCCTATGCGGGTGTGAAAAGAAGGTGTAGTTTTTGGCAGACGGGTAGTGCGTGCGCCAGATATCATGAAGGACAAGATCCTTAAAGGACCCTATAAGATGTTTGATCACCCTATGGGGAGTGCTGGAGAGACCATCAGAGGCATCCAAATTAGGGTTTAATGATACATTGAAGTCCCCCCACAAGTAAAGAGTCCCCTTCTGGACTTCCAATATTTTCTGTGCAATGTTTCAGAAAAACAGGTCTTGCGCGCTATTCGGAAAGTACAGGTTAGCCAAGGTTAGGGGCCTGCCATATAAGGTGCCCGTCAGTATCAGATATCTGCCATTAGGATCAGTATAAGACTGATCAAGTTTGAAAGGAACTGTGGGTCAGAATAATATGCCCACTCTGTTTTTCTTGGAAGGGCCTGATGCAAAGTAAGCTGTTGGGTAATAATGGTTAAACCATTTAAGTTCTTTTAGTCTAGAGAAATGTGTCTCCTGAATAAATATTATATCTCCACCAATTATCTGCAAATCCCTGGTGATTATGGATCGCTTCCATGGGTTATTAAACCCTTTAACATTAATGGTGATCAGATCTAGGGACGTCCCCCCGGCCCGTGTGTGCGAGTTTTTTGTCTGCATATCTGACCCAGGTAAGGGGAGTGTAGGAGCGAAGAAAAAAAAAAAGGGGGGGGTGTGGTGGAGGCAGAAAAAGGGAAGGGAAAAACAGAAAGAAGAAGAAAAAGGAAGGACAGAAAAGAGGAGTAGAAAGAGAGAAATAGAGCCCAAAGGAGAAGTAAAGCCTAAGGAGCGTCAATATATCAAACACCCCTAGAGGCGTCAAAGGAATCAAGGGTGTAAGTAAATGTGTTGGTCTCACAATAGAAAAACAAAGTAGTAAACAAGGAGTAGTAAACAATAGAAAAACAAAGTAGTAAACAAGGAGTAGTAACCCCAATGCTCTCATCTATTGGTGTGTAAATATAGCTAATAGCAAATGTAGGTAATTGTAACCATGAAAAATCGATTCACAAATATAAACTAGAACCAAGAATATGAACAATATATAAACAAATAAGTTAGGACATTCAGTATATCAGCAATCACAGCCTGCCTTTCAGTAAATGGTGGCCCCAGATAAGTGACCATAGTGTCAATATGTGCAGTTGTTTGATATGTGAGCCCCACCAAATGTATCATGTGAGTTTAGGCTGAAGTGCAGACCCCAGTATCATTTGGTCAGACACCTGGGTCTGACCTGTATGGATGTGCCCCTATACTCTCCACCCACATGTATGTCTTGCTATGGGTGTATTAACTTTGTGATGGCAGGTCCCTCAGATATGAGGTATGTCATCTCATGTGTTATTTTCTGTGGAGGTAATATAAGTGCCACGTTACTGACGCGTATATAGTTATATAGGGTGGTATCAGTAATGCATCATCACAAGTTTCCAACATTTATAACAATAAATCCCCACAAGAAGACTCCTCTCCCTCCCACTTAAAAGTTGTCAGCTTTTCCCACAATAAATGTCCAGCAAGAAGAGTCCCAAAGGATGCAGCAATACTTTAAGCTAAAAAGTCCAGGGGCAACAGGGTCTGCACCACCTCATGGTGGAGCCAGATTATTCTAATGTCAACTCAGCACACATAAAAAAACAATAAGCATTATAGGTGCACATTATGCAATATAAATAGACTATAGCAGATATATACAAAAACATTAACTTATCTGACACTTAGTCCGGAGTGCAAAGGAGGCCAAAGTCCCAGTCATTTATCTAAATTTTCCAGGCAATGCGATGTGATATTTACAGGAATGCTTTAAACAGGCCGATTCTCTCCTTCCTCACGTTCTGCATCGGGCCTGCCTGGAACATGGTTCACTCCCATTCCCAGTGGTCTTATCTGCAAGCCCAAAGCTTGGTTGAAAGCCTGAAGATCCGTTGTCGTTCTGAAGATGGCAGTTGTTCCATTCCTTGTGGCAATGATGCAAGTGGGAAATCCCCACCTGTACTGGATCTGTTGGTCTTTGAGTGCTGATGTTATGTAGCACAGGTTTCTACGCTTCTGAAGCGTCGTTGGGCACAGGTCAGTGAAAACCTGTATTTCGGCGCCTTCATACATAATGGGATGCTTATTCCTAGAGTGCCTTAGGATATCTTCTCTATCTTTATAAGATAGTAACTTGACAATAATGTCCCTGGGTGGAGCCCTTGCCGGTGGCTTGGGCCTCAGGGCTCTGTGCGCTCGTTCCACCTGAACATCTGCTGCAGTAGGGGAGTTCTTAATAAATTTAAACAATTCTTGAACATATTGACTGATATTAGGGGGGCTGACAGACTCCGGGATCCCTCTAAGTCACAAGTTGTTCCGCCGACTTCTATTCTCAAGATCCTCTACTCTATCAGTCAAATTCTGTACCGTAGCATCATGTGCTTGTATACAGCTGGCTTGATGTTGGAGGTCAGATCTCAAAGTTTCTGCATTTCTTCTACTTGAACAACCCTGTGCTCCACTGCCACAATATCTTTCTTGAGTTCACCAAACATGTTTTTAACATCTAACATAGCTTCTTTAATATCAGCTTTTGAAGATACATGTTCAATGTCCTCTTTGGTGACATATCCATGCTGTCTATAGTCGGCATTCTGAGCTGAGGATAAAGTCTCACTTCTGCCAGCCTCAGCCGACTCTCTGCTAGGGCAGGAAGATGGGTCTGGTGGTAGCAAATAACTGTCCATGCTAGTGGATTGAGAGCCCTTAGGTGCTTTTGAATTTCTTTTATTGGACATCCCCAGCTAGGTCTTTTTATGTGCAAATGAGAATTAATTCTCCAGATGTGAGTGCGCAACCTGTGGCTGCTCTGTATTTGAATTGCCCTGCGGTATATACTCTCATGCAAACTAGCCACAACAGGCCTAGGCTGAGTCTTTGTCACTTTAAGTCAGCGTGTTATATAACCTTTATCTGGGGTCTTAGCGATCTGAATAAATCTCTCAAGCAGCAACAAAGTGTCCCAGGGAATCACTCCAGCCCCAATTGTTAAACAGGTATGTTAGCTTACCCAGCGATACTCCAGCAAGTTCTGGCCTAGCACTGATTAGGAAGACCTGTAGCGCTTGTCTCCCTGAGTCCATGCAGGGCAGCCGAGGGGTCCTGTTGTTATCTCTAGCGCCGGTGTAGGCCACCGCCTTTTTCTTCTTCTCTCTGCTCGTTGCTAATGAGGAATCGGGCTGTATCTCCTCGTCTGCTCAAAGGGTGGTAGTAGCAAGTTCTTTGCTTTCTCCGCAGATCAGAAGCCCAACGAAGAGTACTCCCTGCGCTCCGTCGCCGGGTAGGCCCAACTGCGCAGCAAACGAGTCACCCCCGCACAGTGCTCCAACTTCAGATATTCTGCTTTGTGGAAGATTGCCTACAGTTTAAAAGGTTCCAGACCGATGAAAAAGGCTACGGGTCACAATTATCCTTATATGAGAGCATTAGGGCTTCAGAGCTAAGTTGATGTGCGGCCATCAGCTAGCGTGGCCAAGCTCCGTCCCTGCCAGGGTTTTTTTTTTTATTTTGGGTGGGCTTTTTTATTTTGATAGGGCTATTAGATTAGGTGTAATTATTTTTTATTTTGGATAATTTGTTTGTTATTTTCCATAATTTAGTGTTAGTTATTTTTTGTAACTTAGTATTTTTTTGTTTTTGTAATTAGATACTTTTAGTTTAATTGTTAGTTTAAACTTAGTTTTTTTAATTTGACAGGTAAGTTTTAATTTAAGATAGGTAAATTGTAAATTTAATATAAAGTTAGGGGGTTGTTTAATTTAGGGGTTTAGGGGTTACTAGTTTAATTTAATTTGTTTTGATGTGGGGGGCTTTTGGTTTAGGGGTTAATAGTTTACTTTAGTATATTTCATTGTGGGGGGCTTGCCATTTAGGGGTTAATAAGTTTATTATAGTGGGGCGGTGTAGGGCTTAATAACTTTAGTATAGTGGGAAGCGATGTGGGTGGACAGCCATTAGGGGTTAATAATATTTAAATAGTGTTTGCGATGTGGGAGGGCGGCAGTTTAGGGGTTAATAACTTTAGCATAGTGGTGACGATGTCGGGGAGCGGTGGAATATGGGATAATACATTTTATTAGTGGCGGCGATGTCGGGAACGGCAGATTAGGGGTTAATAAGTTTAATATAGTGTTTGCGATGCGGGAGGGCCTTGTATTAGGGGTTAATAGGTAGTTTATGGGTGTACTTTTTAACACTTTAGTTATGAGTTTTATGTTACAGATTTGTAGCGTAAAACTCATAGCTACTGACTTTAGATGGCTTTACAGATCTTGTCGTTTTAGGCTGTAATGCAGGTTTTTTTAGCCAGAACGCAAAACTCGTAAT
The DNA here is from genome assembly GCF_027579735.1 of Bombina bombina. NCBI lineage: Eukaryota > Metazoa > Chordata > Amphibia > Anura > Bombinatoridae > Bombina > Bombina bombina. The sequence goes on from NC_069504.1 coordinate 728,306,213, forward strand.
ACCAGCACTATGGGAATTGCATAAAAAAATGTAATTTTTATGAGTGCGGTACTGACGTTGCGTTACAGGCTAAAAGGCTTGTGGTACAGCTATACCGACGAGACTTGTAATGGCTGCATTAGGGAAAATGATGCGTTATGGGCCACAACGCTGCAATTTGACTCATAACGCTCAACTCCTAATCTAGCTGACAGCAAGGAGTCCACGTCTGGTTGCCCCTTTTACCCTTAGGGAGACTAAATACATACAGAGAGAAGCACACTCACAGGAACAAACAACCAGCTCAATACCATTGTTAGACTGTTCTTTGTCGATTTACCACCTGGGTGCAGCTTCTTTTTAGCCCAGTAATGCTTTTCACAGAGTAGAACTTTCCTGTAGTATATCAGTCTGATCACGCTTATTACGGTCAGTCCGGCGCCAAAATACCAGGCTATTCCTCTCTGAACAAGGAACACAGCAACCCCAGATGATCATTCCGGCCTTCATTGGGCCTCGTCAGTGAGGTGTAGCCATGTTCCTCTAAGCCCACTGAGCAAAGAGTCCACATCTGGTTGCCCCTTTTTTCCTTAGAGACACTTAATACATTCAAAGAGAAGCACACTCACAGGAACAAACAACCAGCTCAATACCATTGTTAGCCTGTTCTATGGCGATTTACCACCTGGGTGCAGCTTCTTTTTAGCCCAGCAATGCTTTTCACAGAGTAGAAATTTCCTGTAGTATTTCAGTCTGATCACACCAATTACGGTCAGTCCAGCGCAGAAATACCAGGCAATTCCTCTCTGAACAAGGAACACAGCAACCCCAGCCGATCGTTTCGGCCTTCATTATGCCCCGTCAGTGAGGTGTAGCCATATTCCTCTAAGCACACTGAGCAAGGAATCCACGTCTGGTTGCCCCTTTTTTCCTTAGAGACACTTAATACATTCAAAGAGAAGCACACTCACAGGAACGAACAACCAGCTCAATACCATTGTTAGCCTGTTCAATGGCGATTTACCACTTGGGTGCAGCTTCTTTTTAGCCCAGCAATGCTTTTCACAGAGTAGAAATTTCCTGTAGTATTTCAGTCTGATCACACCAATTACGGTCAGTCCAGCATAGAAATATCAGGCAATTCCTCCCTGAACATGGAACACAGCAACCCGAGATGATCATTTTGGCCTTCAGACCAGTGTTGAATCTAACAGCTTTGAACAAGTTTATTAGAGTTCCAACCTTCAAAATGGAGACTATTCAGTCCATTATGCCTTTTATTCATTGTACTAGCTCTATCCTTACATTTAGCAGATTCTCACACCAAACAGACTGTTGTTGTTTCTTTGTCAACATGGTTAGAGTATCAGTTTGCTAGAGAATTCTTCAAACAAAGGTAACTTTTCTGGGGTTCAAGATGGATTCAGTCTCCATGAGATTGTACCTAACAGACCAAAGAAGATTGAGGTTGGTTTCAGAATATCTAAATCTTCAATCTCTCTGGTTCTCCCACTGTTTCTCTGTAGGTTCAAAGTCTCATGATTGCAGCATTGGATGCTATTCCATTTGCTCATTTTCATATGAGACCACTTCAGCTTTGTATGCTTCGACAGTGGTGCAGGGATCATATTCCGTCTGAGAGGATTTTTCTATATTTCAAGTCAAGACAGTCTCTATCTTGGTGGGTGGATCTCCAGCTTAGTTTATGGGGGGCTTCTTTTGCTCATCCTATTTGGTCTATGATCACTACAGATGTAAGTCTTTCAGGAAGGGGCATTATTTGGGCATCTCAGACAGCACGGGGAGTTTGGCCTCCTTGGGAGGCAAGGTTACCTATAAACATCTTAGAACCTTGTGCAATTTTCACAGTCCCTTAGCCATGAGGGAAGTTTTTCATATTCTCTCTTGGGGAGAGGCCAATTGCTGCTTAATTTTAGCCATCAACATCCCAAGGGTGTTCAGCTAGTAAGTAGATTTTCTCAGTTGTCAGTTTTTTCATCCAGGAGAATGGTCTCTTCATCTGGAAGTGTTAAATCATATTGTAGATTGTTAAGGGGTCTCCCAGAGGTTGAATAACAAACTTCCCAGTTAAATTGCAAAGACAAGGGTTCCTCAGGCAGAGTTTGTGGATGCCCTTTGGATGGTCCTTTCAGCTGGCCTATCTGTTTCCGCCTCTGGTGCTGCTTTCCAGAGTAGTTCATCAGGAGAATTGATAGATTCTAATTGCTCCAGCTTGGTGCCACTGAGTTTGGTTTGCAGATCTGGTTCTGATGTCCAGTTGCCCTTCTTGGCATCTTCCTTTTAGGGTGGACCTTCTTTGTCAAAGTCCATTTTTCCATCAGGATCTGAAATCTCTAAACTTGATGGCATGGAGATTGAACGGTTAGTTCTTAGACATAGGGGTTTCTTTGAGTCTGTGATTGTAAGGCTTTCAGAGGTTGTAACAATTATCTGATTTTAAATTCTTGAATTCCCAATTAATTCCTATAGTTGTCACTCAGTCTCACACCTGACCACGGGGTCTATGGATATTTTTTAGAGTCCTGATATGCTCATAGACTGAGGGATGGCGATATAGTCATTTTATAGGACAAATAGCTTAAAAGTAAAACTTGATATATATATATATATATATATAATAGATAGTTAGAGCCCAGCACCATAAGTTTCAATACTAGCTTCCAGCTTGTGTGCTCGTTACTGTGGAGTATCAGCCACACTCCAAGAGATACAGTCCATATATGCAAAGTGTAACAGCACCACAGCACAGTCTTACTTCTTAGAGGTGAAAAATTCTTTTATTGAGGTACAACAACCATAAAAAGGCGACGTTTCGGACCTACATGGTCCTTATTCATGCATAGTTAAAATACAACTGAACAAACATTTAAAAAGGGTATCAGAACCAATCAGGGTTTAGTGCTGTGAACTAATTGATTTAACTCATACCTGTCCAGGTATTGCAATTTGCTTTACTTGAGTGCCCCCTGGTGGCCCCAAAACACATAACATTTTAAAACAAAAGAATATCTTATAAAAACAAATACAAATCATAGTCCCTATTCAGACCATAAGGGTGTAAAGTATTCAAACGTTTAATCCACCATACTTCTTTTTGTTTTAACTTTAATTCCCTATTGCCCCCTCTTCTATGTATGGGAATATGGTCTATAATTTGAAAGCGGAGTTGGCTAACTGTGTGTCCCATTTGTGTGAAATGTGCAGAAACTGGTAATGACAAATCTTTAGATTTAATAGAGGCCTTATGTTGGGTGAACCTATCCCTGGCAGCCTGGGTGGTCTCGCCAATATAACAAAGCCCACATGGGCATTTTTTAAATGTTTGTTCAGTTGTATTTTAACTATGCATGAATAAGGACCATGTAGGTCCGAAACGTCGCCTTTTTATGGTTGTTGTACCTCAATAAAAGAATTTTTCACCTCTAAGAAGTAAGACTGTGCTGTGGTGCTGTTACACTTTGCATATATGGACTATATATATATATATATATATATTGTTTACTACAGTACTCAGGTAAGAATATACTGTATAATACTGAGAGTCAAAGCAGAGTAAACAGAGGATATAATGAATCTCCAATTCGTCAACTGCAATGTATATTATGGAATAGATAGCACATGTTCAGATAATGAGGCCTACTTATCAAGCCGTCAACTGTGCTGCATTCGCCGGCACCAATATGCTCTCCTGATATCGCCTAACATCGCTGCCACGGACCTGAATACGTTCTCCAAATTTAACAAAAAAGCTGTAAAAAAGCAGCGCACCAAGTACGGGGCGATGAGCAACGGACTGTTGTTAACTAAACAGTCATCGATCTCGCTGCTCTTCGGCTTTTTCCTAGCTTTATTTGTATACCGCCACTATACTAAACTGTTTAACCCCTATTCCGCCGCTCCCGGACCATGCCGCAACTAAATAAAGTTATTAACCCCTAAACTGCCCCTCCCGGAGCCCACCGCAACTCTAATAAACGTATTAACCCCTATCTCGCCACTCCCGGTCCCCTTCGCCATCTACATTATGTTCTTAACCCCTAATCTGCCGCCCCCTACACCGCCGCCACCTATATTATGTTATTAACCCCTATCCCACCGCTCACGGAGCCCACCGCAACTAAAAAAAGTTATTAACCCCTAAACCGCCAGCCCCCCACATTGCAAAAAACTAAATTACACTATTAACCCCTAAACCTAACAACCCCCTAACTTTAAATTAAAATTACAAGATCCCTATCTTAAAATAAATAAAAAAACTTACCTGGTAAATTGAAAAACCTAAGTTTAAACTATAAATTAAACTAACATTACTATTATACTAAAATAACTATTAAATAAATTAAATTACTCATTAAAAAAACCTAACACTACTAAAAAAATTAAATCTACAGTTACAAAAAATTCAAAATACTAAATTACAAAAAATAAAAAAATACTAAATTACGAAAAAATAACAAACAAAATGATCCAAAATAAAAACAATTACACCTAATCTAATAGTCCTATCAAAATAAAAAATCCCTCCCCCAAATAAAAAAAACCCTAGCCTACAATAAACTACCAATAGCCCTTAAAAGGGCCTTTTGTAGGGCATTGCTCTAAATAAATCAGCTCTTTTCCCTGAAAAAAAATACAAAGACCCCCAACAGTAAAACCCACCACCCAACCAACCGCCCAAAATAAAAAAACCTAACTCTAAAAAAAACCTAAGCTACCCATTGCCCTGAAAATTCAGCTCCTTTTCTTGCACTTAAAAGGACATTCAGCTCTTTTAAGACAAGCCCAAACCCTAATCTAAAAAAAAAATCACCAAAAAAAAGTTAAAAAAAAACCTAACACTAACCCCTGACGATCCACTTACAGTTTTTGAAGTCCGGACATCCATCCTTATCCAGCTTGTTCTTTGTGAGCTTACGCTATCCTGTATGTCATTAACCTGATACATTAAAAGCTACTCTTTTAAATCTCCTTGGATGTGGATCTACCTTATTTTTGTTGCTATCATATTCTGAAGCGTGGGAGGGTTCTTGATCCACTGCGTGCCAAATTCATCCTGACCTACCAGGTATCCGGAGCTAGTCACGTGACTATCCTAGTGTGACGCCTTACCCTTGGCGGTTTGAACTTGGCGTCCTCCGCATTAGTGGAACTTGGACCTGCTATGGAGAGCAGTAAGCAAGGAACAAGCAGCAGGCAGGACCTACTACGAGAGACTGTCACCTCTTTGATACAAGGTATCGTTTCAACTTGTGTAAAGTTTCTCTTTTTCCGCTTATACGCAGCAGTTATAGTTGTGTGTTTCCGGAGTGATACTAATTATCATATGCACATTAAGCTGTTATGCTGTCACAACAAGTGCATATTCATTTGGATACAATTCATGTAAGATCTAGTATTGCTACATCTGGGATATACTCGTCATTGTGTTATTGCCATATTGTTTTATTTCCTCACACAACTTAAATGGCACAAGAAGGCATGGACACTAGAAGGGCTAAATTCAATGCCCTCATTCAGGTGCGGCAAGCCACTATGGATTTTAATGATCTGGGTAGTCTTTTTTCATTAAGAGAACAGTTGGAAATTAAAGAGCAAAAGCTTTGGTGGGACATTGAATTTCTACAGTTATATATAGATGAGGAGAAAGTTCCTTGCGGGCTGAGAATGAAAAAATACCCCGCATATGCAGTCAAAAGAGATGACTTTATGTCAGAATGGAATAACACCTTAAGTCAATGCTCACTGACTTTAATGAAACAACTGTTGCGAGACAAGAGATCTGATTATGACACCATTCTTGCTGAAATTGCAGACTTAAAGGAAAAAATGTCTGTACATGAGAATGATGCCAAGTATAATGATTTCCAGAAACAGCTTGATAATACCCTTAAGGTTCTAGATGATGAACTCACAGATTTCAAACTTAAGAAATATGAAAGAGACTGTAAGGACTATGACCTTAATGTTGTCTATAATTGGAATACTGTGGCTAGAACTAAAAACAAAAAACACAAAAAGGGTAATAGTAAAAAAATAGAAAAGTCACTTTTTCTAGCTTCGACATGAGTAATTCAGTGGATACTCCTAGAGCATGCTCTCCAGTTGAAGAGTAGTACTGAAAATGAGAACTTAGATGTAGGTACAAAACCGAAAAAATGTGCATTACATAAATCATTCAGGGGGAGGCTAAGTGTTTCTGATACTGATGCAACAACCTCACTAATTGCACAAAATATACAATCTGAGGTCTCAAAAAACTCAGACGCTCCGCCTCCTCCTGCGAGATACCCAAGCAGGAGTTTAAAGAAAAACAAGAAGTAATCACTAAAGATAAGAATTTTTCCACTTATAACACTGATAAATCTATTTCACAGTCTTAACCTGGATCTTTGTTAAAGGATATTAATGTGGTTAATTTGTCTTCTGTAAATCTAAGCTTTGATGAAGTGGATGTATTATCTTTAGGCATGAGGTTTGCACCAACCACATATTTTAAATTATTTGACACCCTAGTCGACATTAATCAATTCACTAGACTATTAACACTTAAAAGACATTTTTCTCTGCAACACAAATTGGAATTAACTCACTACACAACTGATACGAGATTGTCATCTGACACAGACACGTCTATTAGCACTCCTTCATCCACATATGATAGTAGTCAGATATTGGATAACCTGACAAGACAACATCCACTTACATTTGAAGACCAATGCACTCTAATTACACTTCAATCCTTGAATAGTGATAATAACAGATTTAACAAAGAAGATCTAGAAATCCCCACCAGTACCTTATCTAAATCTGACTGTAGCTTTAATCCAATACACATGAGAGGGGATTAGGTGGACACTTTCCAGAAAAAAGTTGGAAGAGACATTATAGCGCTGGCTGAATTCTTTGACAGACAACACAATACATTTTAACATAACAACATGAGCAAACAACAAACAACCACTTTAAACAGATTAAAAAACAACAAAAATCTGATAAGGGAGGCTCTGTTGTTGTACAGGATAAGTCTGCATATATAATAGAAGCCACCAGACAACTAATCTAATGGACACAAACACATATAAAAAGATTACTTTTAATCCTATTAATAAATTTAAAAAAGAACTTGACGGTTTCCTCAATATAGGTTATCATAAAGGTGTAATAACAATGAATACCTCTGAACTTTTGAGTGTACATAGTCAGCAGATACCTATATTCAAACATCTCCCCAAGGCACACAACACTTTAGAATTTCCACTGGGCAGGTTGATAATTTCGGGCATAGGTACCTTGGGTGAGAAATTAGGGGCTTATGTGGACTCTATACTGCAACCAATAGTGAATAAGAGTCCTAGTTATATTAGAGACACCAAACATTTGTTGTCCCTTTTAGATCAGGTAGAAACACACCGTAATGATATCCTCTTTACAGTGGATGTTTCTTCTTTATATTCTTGCATCCCTCATAAAGAAGGCATTGAGGCAATACATAACATGTTAACCCTTTATAGTAAATATGATGTTTATATTGAATTTATTTAAGAAGCAATATACTTTCTTCTAACTCATAATTATTTTTAATTCCATGGCCAGTTTTTTCTACAAGGTTGTGGCACGGCGATGGGGGCAAAATTCGCCCCCTCCTATGCCAACTTGTATCTTAATTCCTTTGAAATGTGCAAAATTTTCTGCAACAGTAACCCTTTATTAGTAACATTGCCTTTTATTCTCGCTATAATAACAACTTGTTGTTAATATGACGAGGAGATGCCAACCTGATTCCTGAGTTTTTGAGCTACTTAAATTGTAATAATATGAATCTTAATTTCAATTTTGAAGCACAGAGAGAAAGAATTCCTTTATTGGATGTTGTGATTATTAAAGATCTTTCCGGTAAATTGGTCACTGAATCATATAGAAAGAAAATAGCAGGGAATACTATCCTTAGAGCTAACTTATATCATCCCAGCATCTGAAAAAAGCAATCCCAAAAGGGGAGTGCATATGTCTTACAAAAGACAATGTTTTCTATGTTAAAGCAGATTAATTAATATCGAGGTTTGTATCTAGAGGGTATGATATTGAGACCCTTAATGAAATCAGAAATGAAGTGAGTAGAATAGATAGGTCTCTTTTGCTGAAAGATAAACCAAAAAGAACATCAACTTCCCATGAAAATATTCCCATCAGATTTATTACCACATACAGCAAACAATATAGCCAGATTTGCAAACTTATCTACAAAGCCATACCTATTCTTGAGAAGGATCCTCTCATTGACCATTGAGAACATGTGCAAGAGAGACTTCTCACGAAGAGAAACAGGAGTAAATACTTGGTTAAGTCCCAGAATAGGTTGTTTCAAGTGTAGCACCTCCCCATTAAGAGTTGCGAGTATGTGTCAAGGGGTAACAAATTCTATGTGGTATATGTCATCAGTTGCAGAAATTGTTCCCTTCAATATGTGGGTCTCACGACCAGGGAGGCCAGGGTCCGCATAAAAGAACATCTTGCTGACATTAGGGCTGGAGTACTATCTACCCCTCTGGTACAACACTTTCTGGGCACACATTCTAAAGACACTGCTTCCTTCTCTTGGACTATCATAGAGAAGGTTCCCCCACTTAAAGGAGGACAGGACAGGAACCGCAGGCTAGGGGAGAGAGAGGTTTTTTGGATCTTCAAACTGAGTACAAGGGTCCCAGAGGGTCTTAACTCTGAATATGATTTAATTAACTTCTGGTAACTTCATATACTCTCACTTTATAGTGAGCTTAACTCTCCTTTGGCCTTAGTTCCTGTCCCTCTCCTCTACCCCAGTACCCTTATCTGGAACTGAGCATATGGTCCCCCTTGCTCGTGAAAAATACGTGATAACACAACAGCTTAGTACTCACCTTGGCCCCCACTATTCTCTTTTATGTGCATGGTTCCCGGTGGTACTCTTTTCTTTCTTTTCCTTTTTTATTAATGGTAACAATGTTCCTTTAATTGGGACCTGTGACACTTTGTATTTTTTATTGAGGCCACACACTATGACCACATACATTCAAACAATGCAGCCTCACCAGTCGGGTAGTTCACAGCTTCTAAGTGGTAGCTGCAGTACTAACTTGTGAAAATGTGGCACTAATAGCCTTAATAGGGGCCTGCACATGGACAAGTGGCAATACTAAACCTGACATCTAGTTATGTAGTGAGGGATGTTTAGCTCCATAAATAACAGATAGGTCCATATATATGGGTTAGGTTTCTAATTAGATAAATACTGATAGTATATTCTTTGTGCATGGTTCGCTTGGTATGTAATTCCTCTGTTCCTGTTCTTATCTTTGTTTGTAGTTATTATTATTGTTTTTTGCATTTATTATTATATTTTGCATTAGGCTTTTGCTTTCGTTTTCATGCAAGTTTCAACAATTTGTTGTTATTTCATTCTGTGCATTTACTTTACTGTTCATCTCGCTATTTAGACACATATTTTTCACTGTTATTTTATAGCATGTCTTATTTTGTCATGTTATATTTCAGAGTGCATGGAAGCAGAAGTTCCATCTGAGCAGCAGAGAACTGGTGAACTGAGCCCTCTCCGTGAAACTCAAGTCATAGCAAGATTGTAACCTCTAAATTTAAACACATCACACTACCACATTGTATATATATATATAGGTTGTTGATGAATTCAGATAATTTCTGTGTCCCCCTATATTCAAAGTAGTGTAGGTTTGTTTATTTGATTATTATAACCACATCAGGAGACTCTATGTAAACACTGTATGATTATCTAAATTTTCTGTGTACTAATTAGTACCTTGCAATTGGTCCCTTTGGATTTCTTGTAATAAGGGGTGGGTCCCTTGTAACCATTGGGATGCTGACTGCTAGCCTTTTTAAAGAGCACACACAAACACTTTTAACCAGGTAATGAGTGAGGCAATCTGCTGAAACGCGTATACCTGTCTATCTTTGCAGTCTGTATCCAACAGTAGATTTACTTAGTTCTGTATTAACCCTCGGGAGGTTGTTTTTCCCCCCCCTCACACTGTTTGTTTTGGTTTGTCACAGACTTACCACTGTGTGTAAATCTCACTCATTTACGCTGTTGTGTGATTGATTTTGTTTAATAAACATTTTATTTTTGCAACTCATTCATACCTGTGCTCCTCGTATTCTCTTTGTAACAAATTCTTCTTTGGTACCACTGGTCAAGAGTTTGAAATGAGAAACCATCTAAAATGTAATTCAAAATACGTAGTATATTTAATAACCTGCTTAATGTGTCAGAAACAGTACGTTGGTCGTACAACATGCCCCCTAAAGGATCGTATAAGGGAACACCTTAATTCTCTAACAGCTGAAAAACATAAGACTCCAGTTTGCAAATCACATTGGACACAATATCAGAAAAATGTTCACATTCCAGGGTATCGATTGTGTACCTGTTACTAATATGGGAGGTGACAGATTAGCAAAATTGAATAGGAAAAAGGCCTATTGGATATTAAAGTTACAGACTGGGGTCCCACTAGGCATTGATGAAATTTGGGATCTTAAAGCCTATACAGGTATCTAAATATAGATAAATTTAACCAATGGTTCTTTGGTTTCAATGTCAACCCTCGGCAGACCCCACGGACCTGAATAACTACCACCCCATCTCTCTACTCCCCTTTTCGGCCAAAGGCATAGAGAAGTCCATCAACTTGCAACTTATTGACCACATTGAGGCCAACCACACCCTGGACCACTCCCAATCCAGTTTCAGAAGCAACCACAGCACAGAGACCGCCCTCCTCGCCGCCACAGATGACATACGCACCATGCTCGACCGAGGAGAAACCGCCACCCTCATCCTCCTAGACCTCTCAGCAGATTTCGACATTGTCGATGACAACACCCTCTGCACCCACCTACACGACGCCGGCATCCGCAGCAAAGCCCTGGAATGGATCACCTCTTTCCTAACGGGCAGGACCCAGAAAGTCAGACTCCCGCATTTCTCCTCCAAACCCACACCAGTCAACTGCGGTGTAGCGCAAGGCTCCTCGCTGAACCCCACCCTCTTCAACATCTACATGGCCCCTCTCGCCGCCATTGTCTGACGCTATGACCTCAACATCGTCTCCTATGCCAACGACACCCAGTTAATCATCTCACTCACCCGAGATCCCACCACCGCCAAAAAGATTGTCCACGAAGGCCTGACAGCAGTCGCCGCCTGGGTGAAGGACAACCGTCTCAATCTGAACACAGACAAAACGGAAGTCCTCCTCCTTGAACCCAATAAATCCACATGGGACGACTCCTGGTGGCCCACAGCCCTCGGTCACCCTCCAACCCCAACCGACCATGCACAAAATCTAGGCTTCATCCTGGACTCCTACCTCTTCATGGACCGACAAATCAATGCCATCACCTCAACATGCTTCCACATTCTCCACCTGCTATGAAAAATCTTCAAGTGGATCCCTACCGAAAGCAAGAAAACAGTCACCCACGCCCTCGTCAGCAGCTGGTTAGACTATGGCAACACACTCTATGCCGGCTCCACCATCAAACTCCAAAAGAGACTCCAACGTATCCAGAACGCCTCAGCCAGACTCATCCTTGACATCCCCCTCCAATGCCACATCACAGAACACCTAAGGAACCTTCACTGGCTCCCCATCAACATCACCTTCAAGCTCCTTACCCACGTGTTCTAGGCCCTACACAACACCGGACCCGAATACATCCACCACCTAGTAAATTTCTACACCCCCGACTCCAATCGGCCGACCAAGCACTCGCAGTCACCCCATGCATAAGAAAATCCACAGCGGGCAGAAGATCCTTCTTCCACATGGCAGCAAAGACATGGAACACTCTTCCGCTGCACCTCAGATAATCCACCTCCCTTACAAAGTTTAGAAAGGACCTCAAAACCTGACTCTTCGACTGAACTCCCATCCCCTCCCCCCCTTCTCCTATCTTCTTTCCCTTAGTGCCTTGAGACCCTCACGGGTGATTCGTTTGTGCTCTATAAGTACCCAATAGATAGATAGATAGTATTGGGGTTATCACTATATTATAATACATTTATACATTTTACATATACAATGTCCTTACTAGTGATGACTATCAGTATTAGTACTGATAGTGAATCATAACGAGCCATTGTTATCTGTTTCTCTATATTTGTATCATTCCTTTAGTCTCAGCAACATACACATTATATTGTGCCATTATTTTTTCAAACAATAGTTCTCTGCAGGATTTTTTTTATACATTAATCATCACTATATATGTTCGATCATCTTTTGGAATCATTCTGTGGGGTGATGTATATTTATCTCAACATAATCAGATCTACTTATGTACATCTTTGTATCATTTTTATTTTAATAAGTTGTACCCAGATTTATTAGGATCACTTTTTTATCTTCCCCAATCTCTGTTTTGATTGTTTATCATAATTAACCCAACGGGTTTTAAATGTATGCGAATTTCATGTCCGCTTTTTGTAACCTGTATATATATTGTTTTTTGTTTTAGATGTTGAATGCATCTACTTTTGATCTATTTGTGCATCACATGGTATTACAAGCGGCTGATTATCTATATACTTACCGATTATCCTTTACCTATTTTATCTCGTTTACTCATATATATCATTGGTTACCATGTATTATTTAAAGCAGTTGGGGTAAGTACTTACTTATCCCTGACGAAGTGCCGAGCAGCATGAAACACGTAGGATGTTCTTTGTGAGCTTACGCTATTCTGTATGTCATTAACCTGATACATTAAAAGCTACTCTTTTAAATCTCCTTGGATGTGGATCTACCTTATTTTCCTTAACAAAGGAAAAGTAAGCTGACATCATTTTAAAGTACTTTGATTTTTATGTTTAGAGATCTCCAGGTAGGACATGGAAGGTGCTGACAAGGATTCCTGGAAGGAGGTAAGGATATATCCATTGATAAAGATATTATTTGGATAACATTGTTTTTTACTGTATTCTTTTAAGGCGAGGAGGAAGGTATGAGAATTTTTTTTTAATTACCTTTTTATAAATGTTGTGAATTTCTCTGCTATTGACTTTGAGGGGAAATATTTCAGGCTCAATTGATAATGTTTTTACCTGAGTACAGGTAAGAGAGGATTTATAGTTATGCACAGGACACACAACACTGTAGTCTCATTTTATCAAGCCCTTCTCTAAAATTTGCAGGTTTGCACAAGAGTACCTGTAGTCAGGATTTATCAAGCAGCAGTCATCCACATCTTAGGTGGAGAATGTCAATCTCCCGGTCTCTTCCGACTGGGGGGATGACAGCTCCTGCCTGTGCGTGATTGGCTGAGCGTGGGCAGGGTTGCCCAGGAGCATTTGTGTGCAATGGTAAATGCGGGCAGCGTATTGCTGCCCACCAGAGGAGAAGCAGGGCCTGTCCAGCCGTTGATGATAAATTGAGCCCTGTGTATGCGGTTAATACAGAAGCCCTCTGCATTTGACTTTGGAGAAATCCTGCTCTGATTCAGGTGACTACTTTTTGTTAGCTGCTCTATAGTGCTGTGAATATAGTTCAGCATCTACACGAATAGGATTGGCGGAAGAATCCATCTACCACTCGTGTTGAGATCTGTCCCCCCTTGTACAGAAGCATTGCTGTTAGTAGTTACACCTTGGAGCTGAAGGCTAAAGGAATTTGCCATCTTGAAGGGCTTCACTTTTAATGCATATCAACTGTAACGGTTAACTCCTCTCTTAGGATTTTAATCAGAAGCCATCTTGTATGGACTTTCAACTATGTTATACCTGTATACCACTACACCATCTGCAGTGAGTCAAGTACAGACATACCTCGTTTTATTGCAATTTTTACAAATTGAAGGTTTGTGTTGAGAAAGTCTATTGGTGCCATTTATCCAACATATATTCACATATAAACACATGAATACACATATATACACATATAAACACATGAATACACATATAAACATATTAATACACATATATACACATATAAACATATTAATACACATATATACACATATAAACATATTAATACACATATATACACATATAAACATATGAATACACATATATACACACCTATATATACACATCACCAGCAAAAAGATTTTGACTCGCTGAAAGCTCAGATGATGGTTAGCATTTTTTAGCAATAAAGTATTTCTTTTTAACGTTATTGCACACTTATAAACTACAATATAGAACAAACATACCTTTTATTTGCATTGGGAAACAAAAAATTTGTGTGACTTTATTGCTATACTCGCTATAAATCCCTATAAATGTTACCTTGTTTACCACGCCTATATTTATAGCGCTGCAAAATCTGTTGGCGCTCTACAAATAACTGATAATAATAATAAAAGTAATATATAGCTAGGTAGACTTAGGAGCTTCTTGAAAACTATATGAAAGCAATGTTTGCAGTGATTGTAAAATTGTTATACATTGTTCTAAACACAGCTGCATGTGCTTTTAAATGTAAAGGCCTTTATGTTCTTATAGCTGACAACAAAATGCCTTAAAAATGTCAGGGATCATATATACTTTTCCCTTGGAGTAAATACAAAATTGCATATATTTAAATAAACCCTAAAATGATTGATTTTTATGAATGGTGCTTTTCATTTATTTATTTATTTTTACTACACTAACTTTGGTTGGATGGGAGCAGTATACACACACAACATTTTTAGATACTTCCTACTAATTCCTACTAATTTTATTCCTACTAATGCCTTGTTTTTCGGGCAATTGGAGTTTATTGCCACTGAAGGAAATCGGAGGGACATTCTTTCATTTGTGTGTTTTTATGTATTGCCACAACGGTGTATTAGGTATGTCTAAGCAGACTTATAAATAAGGTCCCTTTTTTAACTCTAGTGCGGTCCTGGTCACTCTTTAGCAATTAAGTATATATGTTAATTAATCTTCTCTTTTTTATTTTCATTCATACATTTTTTGTGACTACCAGCACATTGTTTAATATAAAAATAAAGCCTGAGGAATAGTGTGAGCATTTTTTAATATTTATCTTTTTTATATTTTATTTGATAGATATTTGTTAGATCAGGTATGATCAGTCGTTTGTTTTGTTAGATTTAACATAATTACAGAGATATTAGGTATTAAATTACAGGGGGCTTGCCCCCCAAAGAAAAATTTCAGACATAGGCCCCAAGTTATCAAGGTCTGTCGGACCTGATCCGACAGTGCGGATCAGGTCCGCCAGACCTCGCTGAATATGGCGAGCAATACGCTCGCCATATTCAGCATTGCACCAGCAGCTCACAAGAGCTGCTAGTGCAACGCCGCCCCCTGCAGACTCGGGGCCAATAGGCCGCCAGCAGGGAGGTCTAAATCAACCCGATCGTACTCTGGCGATGTCTGTCCGCCTGCTCAGAGCAGGCGGACAGGTTATTCAGCAGCTGTCTTTGTGACCGCTACTTCATAACTGCTGTTTCTGGCGAGTCTGAAGACTCGCCATAAACAGGGGCCATCAAGCTCCATTCGGAGCTTGATACATATTCCCCAGAAAATCATTCAGGCTAATATACAGTATATTTGTTAGATCAGGTTTAACCAAGTGTTTCTTACGTTAGATCTACCAAGCTAAAGCTGGTATTAACAATTACTTTTTATTTGGGGGGGGGGGGGGGCTAACCAGTCATCAGTCCCTCCTTATCAAAAAATTGGACAAGAAGTAATTTCATTTGTTAGATCTTTGTTAGATCAGATATGATCAGGCAGTTGTTTTGTTAGATCTAACATAATTACAGAGATATTAGGTATTAAATCAGGGGGGCTAGCCCCCCCCCCCAAAAAAAAATAATCAAATTTCAGATAAAGAATTCAGGCTAATAGGTCTTGGTTAGATCAAGTGTTTAACTACGTTAGATCTAAAAAGCAAAAAGTGGAATTAATGGGACATTAAACACTAAATAAATGCTAGATAGAATGATGCTTTCAAAGAAAAAGATTAGTCTGAGAATAACATGTAGATTTTTTTTTTAAAGTTTTATTACCTGTTTAAATACTGACAAAATAAGTGCAACGTTTTAGTGTCTAAAAATCAGTGGGAGCTACCATGTTGTAACTTAGGTTACCTTCTCTGCTTTGGCCAATTAAGGACAGGTATAAATAGGTCACTAGTGTGTGCAGCCAATGGCTGTGTTTCTAACAGGAACTGAAAAGCTCACAATTTCAGAATGGAATTACAGGTAAAGGGGGCAAAATAAATAATGAACGTATATTGTGGAGTTTTTTTATATATACAATCTATCACTTCATATTACCATCTCAAAGCAATTAATGTCCCTTTAATTATCATTTTGTGGGAGCTTTTATGTATCCAATATGGAGGTGCCAGCCCCCCATAAGAAAAAAATAAACAAAAAGTTATTACATTTTATAGATATTTGCTAGGTCAAGTATGATCAGTGACATTTCACTAGAGCTAACATAATTACAGAAATATTATGTATTACATTAGGGGGACTAGTCTCCCACTTAGAGATTCCAGACAAAAATATTTCAGGCTAATGGACCTCTGTTACATCTGCTTAGATCATGTTTCTATTATGTTAGATCTAACATGCCAAAGGTGCTATTAAAGGGACATAATACCCATATGATAAATCTCTTGTATGTGATGCAGCATAATTGTAAAAATCTGACAAGAACATATAACCTGACCACCTCTATGTAAAAAAGGAAGATATTTTACCTTGGAATTATTTTAGTTTACAAGTTTAGTGATTTGTGAACAGTAATCCTTCTGCTGCTGTCAGCTGCATGATTTAAAAAAAATTAAGTTTCATCATTGCTCATGTCACACTTTGCTTTACTGTAATCGTCCAAGATTTTATAGTAAACATGACTATGCTGCACATGCCAGATGCATGATCCCTTGCCAGTCTTTGGACTAGTATCCTGATTGGCTGCTTAACGTCCCTTTGCAATGGGATTTGGCTACTGAGGAAATTGTGGTACAATAACTTCCTTTTATATATAGAGATATGGTGATATTTTCTAGTCAGATTTGTATAGCTATGCTGCATTACTTTCAAGTGCTTTGTGAGTTGCGTATATCATGTGCCTTTAATAATCATACTGTGGGAGCCTATATGTATTCAAATGGAATGCTAGCCCCTCATAACATACAATTGCACAAAAAGGTATACAATTTGATAGATAGTTGTTAGATCAGGTATGAACATTCAGTTGTTTTGTTAGATTTAACATACTTAAAAGGGACAGTCTACACCAGAATATTTATTGTTTTAAAAGATAGATAATCCCTTTATTACCCATTCCCTAGTTTTGCATAACCAACACAGTTATAATAATACACATTTTACCTCTGTAATTACCTTGTATCTAAGCCTCTGCAAACTGCCCCTTATTTCAGTTCTTTTGACAGACTTGCATTTTAGCCAATCAGTGCTGGCTCCTAGGAACTCTACGTGCGTGAGCACAGTGTTATCTATATGAAAGACATGATCTAACACCCTTTAGTGGTGAAAAACTGTCAAAATGCCCTGAGCTAAGAGGTGGCCTTCAAAGGCTTAGAAATTAGCATATGAACCTCCTAGATTTAGCTTTCAACTAAGAATACCAAGAGAACAAAGCAAAATTGGTTATAGAAGTAAATTGGAAAATTGTTTAAAATTACATACCCTATCTGAGTAATGAAAGTTTGTTTTGGACTAGACTGTCCCTTTAAGTACTAAATTAGGGGACTAAGCCACACTTTAAAATTTCAGACAAAAAACATTCAGGCTTATAGATATTTTTTTAGATCAGTTTAGATTAAGCATCTCTATGTATTAATTATGTGGTGCCAAACCTATCGGATGCAAGCTGTGCTTCACTCATTCATCCTCACTTTCCTCCTCTTCTTCTTCCTACTTTTTGCCCCATCCCTCTTTGTCTTCACAGGTTACCGATGGAGATAAATCAGAAACTGAAGAGCAAGTGGTGCGCCCAAAGATTAAGAAAATACAGAGTGTCCCTCTGCAGGGCGGAGATGGAAGAAAACCTATGAGAAAACCAAAAGGACGCAGAAAGGACTAGACCTGTTATCAATTTATCTGAAACTGTTATTTCTTCAGAACAGACTAAATTACTTTTAAAAGGTCTAGGATTTGTGCCAATTAATAATTTCTTTGCGTTTAGAACTCTGATAGATCTAAATAAATTTGTAAGGAAACTTACATTGAAAAGATTTTTTTAATAACAATGACATCATGACATCAGCCAAGATCAATTAACTAGTGAAACCATGTGTACTGATTCTTTGATTCAAAGTAATGATGGCTTAAATTTGGGGACCTTTGTAATTTGGACGATCTAAGACGTTTTGGGGATGAAACCTTTGGCCCCAGTGACAATGAAGTTACATCCCCAAATAAAAGGTCTTCAAATTTTTATCCTATTCAACATCGAGGCAGCCATTTAAATCTATATCAGAAGAGAGTAGAACGAGAAATTTTGGATCTGGAAGAAAAAGTGAGAAAAGAGAAAACACACTCTAATTTATCGGTTGCTGAAAAGAAAGCTTGAAAATAACAATGATATTGTAATTGGGAGATCAGATAAAGGTGGAAATATTGTTATTTTAAATAAGAAAGATTGTATTGGGGAGGCTGAAATGCAATTGAGTGATGCCAACCGCTATAGGAGACTATCAACAAATCCAACTAATGAATTTAAAAAGCAATTACTAAAACTGACAGAACAAATAACTGCATTAGGAGTACTATCAGAAGAACAAGTTAGTAATTTGGTCCCTGAATATCCAGTTATTCCCATCTTCCACCATTTATCCAAAACACATACAGATTAAAAAAAAAACACCAGGGTGCCCGATAATCTCAGGAATAGGTTCCCTGTTTGAACCGCTGTTTGACTGGATAGACTCTATTCTATCTTAGCGATTCATCCCATTTGATACAAATTAAAAAAAAATTTTGAGTGGAAGATGGGTTATAGCTGGATTGTGGTTGATGCAGTTTCTTTACACTCTAGCATCCCGCATGACTTAGGCATACAAGCAATTTAAAAAATTTTTTTATTTGAGATCACATTATTCTAATGAATTTAAATTACTTTTATGTGAAATCGTTTTTTTGCTGAAACATAACTTTTTATGTTCGATAAAAGCTTTTTATCTTCAAACCTACGGAACTGTTATGGGTGCTAAATTCGCACCCTCTTTCACGAACCTTTATGTTGGGTGGTGGGAACACCATTACATTTATAACAGCAACAACCCTTTCAGAGACCAAATAGTACTGTACATGCGCTTTATTGAAGACCTCATCTTTATAGTAAAAGACCTATTTGAGTATGATGATTTCTTAAGATACATCAATAACAATGATTTAAGATTAAAATTAGAAGGTGAATGTTAAAAAGAGGAAATTAACTTTTTAGACCTCCATCTAGTAGGAAAACCCTCTATAGGAGTAGTGGTAACTGACACCTATTGTAAGTCAACTGCTGGAAATACTATCTTGCATGCTTATTCCTGCCATCTTAAACATTTGATTAAATCAATCCCTAGACGTCATTTTTTAAAATTTAGGAGAAATACTAATTCTGACAAATTATTTGATAAACAATGTAAATCTCTTATCTCAAGGTTAAAAAAAGGGGATATAATGAAAAAGTACTAGAACAAACTTTAGAAGAAGTAAAATATGGAGTTGATAAGAAAGGTCTATCCATTTCAACTGGTAATGACTTTACTAAATATACAGTGGTATTTTCAACAGAATTTTCCAAACAATATCATATTATTTGCATATTTTGGAAGATGATGAGGCTTTTAAGATAGGTACTATCTAGGTACTAGGTACTAGATAACAGTAAATTTGTTTCTAGAAAAGCGCCAACTTTTTCCTCTAAACTGGCACCGAGTCTAATAAGCAGTAAGAGTAATAAAGATACTGACACATGGATTGGAAAAAAGTTATAGATGTGGAATAGGCCCTTGTATTACAGATAAAATTATATACAGAGGTGAATATCTTTCACAAGCACGGTGACTGATCAAAAATTTGATATATTGCACTATGCCAATTGTAGGACTAGCAACAACGATCAACACACTCAGCAAAAAGAACAGGTGAATAAACAGTCCTTGACTCAAGTAACTGAGGAAGTCATGTTGTAATAGATCAAACGCGTTTGACCTTCATTGCCTGTCTTTTTCCCAAGTACAGGTATACCTCACTTTACAGCACTTCACTTTACAGCGGTTCGCTAATACAGCGCTTTATGGAGCTGAAGTTCAACCTCCAAGGATTTTGAAACAGTGCTGTAATCATCATGTGTAAGGATTAATTCTGCTTTTCCTGGAAAGCAGAAAAAGAACAAAAGAAAAAAAAAAAGGTATTGAACCTCAACTGCAGGGTTAAGAATAAATTGTATGTGTAGATAGGCAGATATCAGATACAAATATATAACAAGGTCGCAACAGGTGTTTAAAGTGTATCAAGATATCTGTCTGGCAAATAATATAGGTTCAAGCTGAACAAGCAGCTGAGCAACGACAGTGCAACTCTGCTCAGTGCTATTCAAGTTACCAAATGCAAAACAAACTTAGAGGATAAAAATAAAGTGTGTTTATATAAGTGAGAATTATATTGGATATTTGAACTAGACTTGAGTATTAGATTCCTGGCAGATTAAATTCCCTTTCTAATATTGACAAGCAAACAGCATAAAGTAGCAAAAGTAAAGGTAAGAGGATTCCATAAGGCTGATGATTGTTGCAATACAATTCGTTTGTAGTATTGTAGTCTTATATTAAAGTCCTTACTTGCCGTGTAACGTGATGGGAAGAAAGTGACTTGAAAATCTTACCAAGTAGAAGTATTGTGCAAGTCCGTTTAGGTTGTAGGAGGTTTAGGCTGCTAGCGAAATTATCCGTTACCGGAGAAAGCTTGCAGAGGTGAATCCGGAATTGGCGTGTGACGTCACAGCCGGCTCGGTTTGAGCAGTGAAACTGTGTCAGGCGTAGCACCAGGTAAGGAGGGTGAATCTTTCACAAGATGAGTTGCGGCACAGAGACAGAATTCCAAGCAACTAACAATAGGTTAGTTGATAATTTATACGATGTGTGTGGGTGGAGTTACAAGATGGGTGCAAGGATATAAACAGCAAAGGATGAACAAAGAGTTAGGTCTGTATATAATCATGACATCGTGAGATTGCGACAAATGTGACTGGCACCATTTTGTTATGCGCAGTTCACTCTGCAGCATTACAGTGCAATCTGTGTCTCAGTGTTATAGTCTGGCAAATTGTACTACAGTAATTGTCACTATTTTACATTGAATACTGTGCTGTGCTAGTGTTAAACTAAACATAGCACTATTGCACCCCTAATATATATTAGTTCAAGCATGTTTTCAAGTTTTTAAACACACTTGCCTTGTTTCACTTTAAGGCGGTTTTCACTTTACAGCGGGGCTCCGGTCCCTAACCCGCTGTATGAGCGGGGTATACTAGTATATGCCGTTTACTAGCCGCAGTCGAGATGTGAAGTGACTCAGCACTGTGATATGATGATGGTATTTGATTAAATGGAGAAATAAATACAGCGTTTATTTCCTCCTCTTGAGTCAAGGACTGTTTATTCACCTGTTCTTTTTGCTGAGTGTGTTGATCTTTGTTGCTGTTTGTATCTTTGGAGATTTTTTTATGCTTGTAAAACAAACATACTTCCCCTTTTCTCTACTAAGATTTATTCGGATATGTTAGATAGCTGTTGTCACTGTTTTGTGTACATATATGAATTTTGATACAGATCATTAATTTCCTAAGCATTTAGGATTACATTTTTCTCCTGCTATTCTCTTGCAAATGATAAAATGGTACTAATGTGTATACATACATATATTGTTTTAATTATTTTGTTTTTAAATTCCAATCGCGGATTGGTCACTTTCCCTTTAAATAGGGAGAGATTAACCGGATGAGTATCCCTAAGACTAAGTGCCTGTGGGGCATGAAACGCATCATGGTAACATCAGGCTGTTTTGTATTTTAATTGAACTTTAATAAATGTTATGTTTTACTTTATAAGGTACTGATTTGTGCTGCCTTTCCTTGAACTATCAACCCACATAAGCCAGATAAGCTCTCAAAATCAAAATTTCAGACTAATTTAGACTAATGGACCTTTGATAGATTAGGTTAAATCCAGTGTTTATTACATAAGATCTACAATGCAAAAGGTGTTATTAATAATTACAGTATATTGTGGGAGTCTCTCTATATTCATTATGGGGTGCCAGCTCCCCCGTAACAAAAATAATACCACAAATATATAGCTATCTTTGTTAGATTAGTTGTGGTCAATCAGTTATTATTTTTATACCTAATCTTTTTACCCTTAAAGGGACATTAACCCCAATTTTTTTCTTTCATGATTCGGATGGAGAATGCCCTTTTAAACAACTTTCTAATTTACTTCTATTATCTAATTTGCTTCATTCTGTTGATATTCTTTCCTGAAAAGCATATCTAGATAGGCTCGGTAGCTTCTGATTGGTGGCTGCACATAGATGCCTCATGTGATTGGCTCACTCATGTGTATTGCTATTTCTTTAACAAAAGATATCTAAAGAATGAAGCAAATTAGATAATAGAAGTAAATAGGAATGTTGTTTAAAATTGTATTCTCTACCTGAATCATGAAAGATTTTTTTGGGGTTTAATGTCCCTTTAAGCAACAATTTCAGGCAAAAATGAATCCAGTATAATAGATATGTGTTAGATTACTAACATTCAAGAGGCAATCATAACAATTTATATTATACCGAATGTTATATCAACAATTGTTCATGAGTGAAAGGTTGGACAACACTTTAGGGATATTTATGAAGCTGCACGATGCAGCTTTAGATTGCGTTGGTGCAGTTTCACATGAGCGCACCAGCAATCGATTTAAGAAACAACGGTCATCAGACTGCTGCTTCTTAACCAACACACCACCTCTAAGTTTGGGGTTTTAAATCATCTCTGACAAGTCCTACCAAGTTGACTGACAGCCCCTGCATGTGTGCACATGAGCAGGGGGAAGAATTGCACAAGCAGCAGCTTGTGCAATGTTAAATACAGGCAGCGTATTGCTGGCGGCGATATCAGGTGGACAGGTTTTGCACGTTAGATCTAACATTATAAACTCTTGATCTGACCAGATCAAAAAGGTCTGTTTTGATTTTTTTGTCTGAAATTTTGAGAGAGGGGTAGGCAGCCCCCCCTGAATTAATACGTAATATCTCTGTAATTATGTTATAGCTAATAAATGATTGACCATACCTGATCTAACAAATATCTATGATATTGTACAACTCTTTGTGAAATTGCTTGTCCAAATTTTACTATGGGGGCTAACAACCCCATACTGAGTACGTAGAAGCTCCCATGATATGATTATTAATACCACCTTTTGCTAGTTAGATCTAACATTATAAACACTTGAACTAAACTTTTTTTTGTCTGAAATTTTTATTTGGGGGGCTAGTCCCCCCCAATTTAATACCTAAAATCTCTGTAATTATGTTATATCTTACAAATAATCTAACAAATTAAATCACTTTTTGTCAAGGGGGTGGGCTGATGACAGGTTAGCCCCCCTCTAAATAATGGTTAATACCAGCTTTGTTTCTTAGATCTAACATAATAAACACTTTTTTGTCAATTTAATACCTAATATCTCTGTACTTATGTTAGATCTAAAAAAACAACTGACTGATCATACCTGGTCTAACAAATAACTATCAAATTAAATAACTTTTTATCCAATGTTTGCTAAGGGGGGCTGATAATGGGTTGCCCCCTCCAAATAATTAATACCAACTTTAGCTTGTTAGGTCTAACATAATAAACACTTGATCAAACCTGATCTAACAAATATCTATTAGCCTGAATTTTGTATTTGTTTGGGGGGTCAGCAGCCCTGATTTAATACTGAATATCTCTTTAATTATGTTAGATCTAACAAAACAAATGACTGATCATACCTGATCTAACAAATATCTATCAAAATAACTTTTTGTCCAATTTGACAGATTAACCCCCCACCCCCTTAAAATAATTGTTAATACCTCTCTATATGTATGCTAGATCTAACAAAAAAAAAAACAATTGATCAAACCTGATTTCACAAAGATCGAACCAACTGAAGTTTGTTTTAAAATTTTGATTTGGGGCCGGGGGGGCTATCCTGGCTGACGTTAAAGTTTTTGATTGTAATATTTAGAACATGACTACCACACTGGTGTTTAAGTGCTCTACTAAGAGATTTTGTCCATAACGCCCATTTAAATGGACATAACTCACATTGTCTGTTCCTTTTAAATTTAGTTTTAAATGTATTACAACATTTTGTTTTATTAACAAATTTGCTTGTTTTTTTAGCATTTTGGTTTGCACCGAAATTGATATAAAAGCTTGTTTTATACTGTCTAAGAACTTCCTGGGTTCAATAAATTTCAATATTTTTTTTAAGAAACTCTGTAAAACGTCACTTTGCTTCCAAATACAAACAGTAATGGCAAAATCACAGTATATGTATATATTATTTTAGGTAGACAAAAAAAAATACAATTGTCTTATTTACCATCCTCATATTTTTGTTTTTAAGAAACACAATAATGCCCCAAACCAAGCTTGCAAAACTTCACTAATTCTGTTCCCTAAAATGCGTCACTTCCGGCACACTCTAGCTTCCTATTCTACAAAGGAGCTATAAGTCTTATAACTGGCCACATATTTTCTTCACTTCCGCCCTTAGTGAGGCTTCGCAGGTACTGTTCTGTGACATCAGTTCTGCCCACTTACCTGTCAGTTCTCTTTATTTGCCAACGCCCGGAGCTTGGTGTGTGTTCGGTATAGTATATAATGGCATCTGCTTATTAAACGGCACGCAGTGTGCCTAAATATATGTACAGTATAAAGAAATTGTAATGTTGCAAATTCATTCATAATGTATGCAGAATGTACCGGTGTAGGTATGATTAGCCATTACCTGTAATAAGGTGTAAATAGGGTGTATTTAAGCGACTTACATAAGAAATGTGTAGGCAAATGTACACTAAGACAAGAAAAGAAGAGCTAAAGGATGAGAAGTTATGTACGATACTATTAGAGTAAATTGTAATGATTCATGATTATGTAGAAGGAGCTGTACTTTATGTATTTATTGACTTTCAGATAAACGTGGAAAGTAACAGTTTTAATATCGTGGAAAGTAACAGTTTTAATATACCTTATAGTTCTGCAATTAGAAATATGCATAATGTTCCATTAACAATATTAAAAAGATACTGCAGTATACATGATCATTGGCTAGAGAGGTACACATCTCGCCACTGTACTGGTAGATATGTAAAAAGACAGGAAACTTATTTTATTCAGGACGTTAAATATTTTGTTAAAATAATGAAAAAAACGAATATTCATTTTAGATTAATGGATGTTTAAATACATTTTGGTGGTTAAGTATACTCTAAAAAGACTTAACCACCAAAAGATATTTAACTATTCATTAACATCTTAGTGAAACCATTTGACTGCCTTATGTATGTGAGGACTTAATATTTATGTCAAACTCCTATCAGTAACCATTCTTTTTTTTTTTTATTGACAAAATGTTAAGTAAATAGTGGTAATGATTAATTTACTACAGTAAATATTAATCCTAAATAATAGTGGAAATAATGTCAGATAACATATTAATACATTAGTGCAAATATATAGTTCTGGCACTCACTGTACTCGTGAATGGCCTGGGTGCTCTCTATGGTGAATAGGTAGAAACTTCAAAGAAAGAAGAGGCACTCGCAGGACTTAATGAACATAATTTTTGTTTTTATTAGTAATTCATCAACAAAGGTTCAGTCAATGTTTCGGTCCTCACAGGGACCTTTGTCAAGACTGTTTCGTAATCAATATATGTGGTACATGTCAACGCTCTTCTTTCTTTAAAGTTTATATATATATGCACACACACCAGATGTCATCTTTGTTATGTCATTGTTATTTTCAGCATCAGAATCATACTTGTTTAGATGTTATTTATATTTTGTACAATTTTGAAATAGCACATGATCTGAAAAAGTAGCAATCACCTAAATTCCTTCTTTAAGAAGCATGTAGATGGTTTTGAAAAGTATATAATGTTCTATACCTCTTCATTTATAAATGAATCAATGTCTTTCTAAGTTAAAGGGACACTGTACCCAAAAAATGTATTTCGTGATTCAGATTGAGCATGAAATTTTAAGCAACTTTCTAATTTACTCCTATTATCAAATGTTCTTCATTCTCTTGGTATCTTTATTTGAAATGCAAGAATGTAAGTTTAGATGCCGGACCATTTTTGGTGAACAACCTGGGTTGTCCTTGCTGATTGATGGATAAATTCATCCACCAATAAAAAAGTGCTGTCCAGAGTACTGAAACCAAAAAAAAGCTTAGATGCCTTCTTTTTCAAATAATGATAGCAAGAGAAGGAAGAAAAATTGATAATAGGAGTAAATTAGAAAGTTGCTTAAAATTGCATGTTCTTTCTGAATTACAAAAAATAATAATATGGGTTCAGTGTCCCTTTAAGACGCTTACTTTATTCGGTTTGACACAGTGTTCCCTGCTGTACTTAAAATAAGAGCGTTGCACGTCTTTGAAGCAGCATGAACGCACTTTGGGAATTCAGACCGTGTTGATTAATTGTAAGCACACCAAATGTCCCCCTTGAGGAAATATCTCTTGTTTTGAAGCACTGTCTCTTATTTAACAAAGAAAGAGTGGCTGGACCACATTCTGAATATAATATACTTTTTTTTCATTTATATATTTAAAAAACGCAAAAAAAAGTATTTATTTCACAAGGTTTAGCAAACCTAATATATATATATATATATATATATATATATATATATATATATATATATATATATATATATATATATATATATATATATACATACACACACCTATATATGTATGTATTTATAAAAAAAACATTTTTCAAAAATAAAACTTGCAGTTTTTTTTAATGTACCCTCTTTCACATGAGGCAAAGAGGAAAATGAATTTAAAGTGAATGTAAAGTTTAATGAATAAGTGCCGGTTTTTAAAAATACTCTTAAAAACAGGAGCACTTTCATTCATTAAACTTTACAATGAAGCTGATTTTTTAAAATACTTATCTTTGTTTTATGGAAAACAGACCTGCGATCCTCCGCCCGCCCGCTTCTCCTGCTGTAGTGAGCACAGTGATGACGAATCCGGCTTCCTCCAATCATTGCATGGTGTCACAAGCTGGACACCAAAGGGGGCACGCAACGATTGGAGGAAGCTGGGCTTGTCATTGCTGTGCTAACTGCAGCAGGAGAAGAGGACGGAGGATCGCCGGTCTGCTTTCCATAAAACAAAGGTAAGTATTATAAAAAATCTGCTTCATTGTAAAGTTTAATGAATGAAAGTGCACCTGTTTTAAGAGTATTTTTAAAAAGAGTCACTTATTCATTAAACTTTACATTTGAATGCATCACTTCCTTGTTACTTTAAACATTTGACATGTAATCAGAAATCTGCCCAAAGAGAGAAGGAAAACAGAGAGGAACAATCCAAGAGTAAAACATTTTTAATTTGAGGATTTTACATGAAATAATAGACAATAAGAGAGGACCTCTTGAAATGTGAGGGACAAAACGTTCGCAGGCTGATCCCAGCGAGATCTACATCTTTACCAGCATGTCTGCCATGAAGCACATTAATAATAAGTGTGGGTGTGACTAAGCTCAGTGTACCCCACTACTGACAGTGTGTCTTCAAATCTAGTAAGCTGCTTTAAACCAGTGTTTCTCAACCATGATCCTCAATTACCCCCAACAGGCCAGGTTTTCATTATTGCTAAACTACAGCACAGGTGAAATAATCAGCTGCCGTGTGAGAGCAGGTTAGTAACCATGGTTATTGATCAGCTGATTATTTCACCTGTGCTCTAGTTCAGTTATAATGAAAACCTGGCCTGTTGGGGATACTTGAGGACCACGGTTGAGAAACACAGCTTTAACTATTTAAAGGCACATAAAGACAAAATTAAACTTTCACCATTCGCATGTGCATGCAATTTTAAGAGACATTTATTTTATTTCTATTATCAAATATATTTTATCTTTGTAGCCTTTGTTGAAGAGCATACTTAGGTAGGCTCAGGAGCAGAAATGCACCTCTGGGAACTATTTGGTGATTGGTGGCTTACCAGATGTGTTCAGTTTGGTCCTAGTAGTGCATTGCTGCTCTGGAGCTGACTTTAACTATTTGCTTAACCCCTTTGCAGAGTATGAGAAGTTAAGGGGACATTAAACTCAAAATTTTGTTCCCCATAACGGACCCGATTACAAGTGGAGCGGTATTTAATGTTCCAGCTTGAGCGTTAACGCTGTTAAAAGTAAGGTTTTTGTGCATGTCGGGTAGCTCCCGTATTACAAGTTGAAAGTAAACTGTTTTCGTTTGTGCTCTAACCCGATGTGCCTAATGATAACGCATTCCCCCATAGAAGTCAATGAAGAAAAAAAGTGGGGAAAAACACCCTACTCGCGCACATACTTGATCTCATATTCCTAAGTGCGATAACCCGACATGAAAATATTATTTCACATTCCAATGTTATTCACATGTTCTATTTATGCATAAATACATATTTCTACATATATCTGATTTTTTTTGTACAATATATATCTATACCTTTATATATATATATATATATATATAAATATATATAAATATATATATATATATATATATATAGGAATATCTTTTTACAAATACTTAGAACATATTCTGCTATGTGCAGAACATTGGAATGTAAAATAGTTACAGTAAATACACAGTATAACACTTTATTAATTATGAATATTGCATAAATATACTTTAATATGTATTAAACCCACATTTTCATGATTAAGATGGAGAATACCATTTTAAACAACTTTCTAATTTACTTCTATTATCTAATTTGCTTCATTCTCTTGATATTCTTTCCTGAAAAGCATATATAGATAGGCTCAGTAGCTTCTGATTGGTGGCTGCACATAGATGCCTCATGTGATTGGCTCACCCATGTGTATTGCTATTTTTTTAACGAAATATATCTAAAGAATGAAGCAAATTAGATAATAGAAGTAAATAGGAATGTTTAAAATTTTATTTTTTTTATCTGAATCATGAAAGAAAATTTTTGGGTTTAATGTCCCTTTAACTGCAAAGGGCTCCAATGCATATATATGTGTGTACATATGTGTATGTATGTGTTTATATGCCTATATATGTCTGTAAATACCTATCTACACATATAAATACACATGTACACACACATATATATATATATATATATATATATATATATATCATTTTTTATTAGATGGCGTTATTTTGTGTGTAACTGTAGTTTTACATGTATTTTGGATGTGTTTTGTGACACTTTTTTGTTTTGCAAAACAGTTAATCAAAGATCTGAGGAGGCACTTTCCCAACGAGCGTTAACTTCAATTGAGCTCAAGCGATTGCGTTTACTTTCAATTTGTAATAGGTGCGAAAAATCTGACGCGTGCAAAACGCCCACGATAAACCTCCTTTTGCTACCAATGAACTGTTATCGCTCCACTCGTAATCTGGTCCAAAATGTTTAATTATGCACAATGAAGAAGCTTTGTCATGTACTTGCATTATACATTTTGCTTACTTTACCTGTAATTTTACTCGAAAGTGTAGTTTCCACACCTTTCAGAGAGGTTGGAGTGCACTCCAATGAATGCACAATCCTGACCCTCCCACATGTTGCAGAGTGATTGGTTGATATGTGCAGGAAATTGTTTATATCCAACCCTAACTGGCTACAACATACAAAAGTAAGATAAACAACATTCAAGACACTTTATCAAGGAGCATGTCCTGGGCTGCAAATATTGCATATTTTTTCTAGCAAAAGGACAGATTTAAATGCTTTTAAAACATTTTTTTTTGCAGATGTGTTTCAATGTGGTGAATGATGTATGATGAATTCATAAACAAATTACTTTAAAGGGACAGTAAAGTCAAAATTAACCCCTTCCTGCCGGTACTAATTTGTAAAAAAAAAAAAATGAAATCACGTGATCGTGTCACTAACTGTCTTTCTCATATCTCATCTTGGATGTCCTCTCACTACCTTAAGCTAAATCTCTCCAAAACTGAACTCCTTATTTTTCCCCCTTCTTCCATTGTCTCCACCCCCAAAATTTCTATAACTGTTGATAATTCCATCATTACCCCTACCCCGCACGCCCGATATCTTGGGGTCACAATTGACTCAGACCTTTCCTTCACTCCTCACATTCAGTCCTTGGCTAAAGCCTGCCGCTTCCACCTTTAAAAACATTGCTAAAATTCTCCAGGCCGCCCCGATACAGCTACCATTATCCTACCTGAACCAAGTACAATCCCTGATAAACTCTTTCATATGGGGAAACATAAAACCTCGTATTAGTAAAAGAGTTTTAACAAAGCCATGGGGGGGGGGGGGGTCTGGGGGTCCCTCTAATCTCTCAATATTACAAAGCTGTTGTACTACAGAGAGTTCTGGAGTGGCACGGGAACACATCCGCTAAAGCGTGGTCTTCTATAGATTCATTTCTGTTGGAATCCCCAGTAATCGGCCCGTTGTGTTGGGTCAGTAGCGCACGAAGGCCCACCCTGGCTAAGACCTCCCCACTATATACCCACATTTTTCACACCTGGGACACAGTTAGGCTTAAAACCAGAGGAATCACTACGTTTGTTTCTCCCATGACACCTGTCCCAATAAATGCAGAGTTTCACAGAGGAATTATCCCACATGAGCCGAGCCCTCTGGACACAGGCCCAACAATTCCATTTACATGTCTGACAGAGGGGGGGACATTAAAACCGAGAACACAACTCACAGATGTGGCTGGAGGAGTTTTCTCCCAATGGCTAAAATACGCCTAGTTAACGCATCTCTTAGGCTCCTCACCTCATAGACAGAATCTGCTACGGAGCTTGACAAAATTTGAGCGTCTATGCTACGACAGAATGATACCAAGAGGATCCTTATCCATTACAAAACAAATATTAGACGATACACTCACACTACCTCCATCTTCATACGACTCTCACTGGCAATCTGACTTAGAAATACCCATACCTAGAGAACAATGGGATAACATATGTTTCCACTCCTCTAAATCTTCCTCTTCCCCCAGGATCTTGGAGTTGAATCACAAAATCTTGTTTCTGTGGTATCTTACCCCAGACAGGCTCAAACGCATATACCCTAACTCTAATGTATCCTGCTGGAGGGGCTGTGGGTCCCCTGGTACAATGGCCCATATATGGTGGCGTTGTCCAAAACTACTCCCATTTTGGGAAATAATTATCAACCGTCTGAGATCAGTAATGGGAGAACGGTTTGAATTACCCCCAATTACGGCCCTATTAAACCATAAACCAAATAAGATATGTAAAATTAAATGGAAGCTCCTGCAATATAGCTTGAATGGTGCTAGATTACTCATTGCTCGTAATTGGAAATCTACCCGTATCCCAACCTTGCAGGAATGGCTGCAAACCACATCAGACCTGCTTGACGTGGAAGAATTTTCATATTTCAGAAATGGCAGTCTCCCCTTATACCACAACATACAGTTCTACTGGCAAACACTTGTAAACTCACCTGTAGGTTAATTTGGTACCCAGGCAATAGCGCCATTGGTCCCAGCCGGAGCAGACTGTCCGTCTGTCCTCCCCCCATGGCATGGAACGTCCTAACGGCGTTAAGGGGTTAAACTTTAATTGTTTAGATAGAACAGGCAAGTTTCCATTTTACTTCTATTATCAAATTATCTTGGTTTCCAATGTTGAACAGTAAATCTAGGTAGGCCCACGAATGTTGGCTGCTTGTAACTATGTATAACACTACTACAAACAATGTTGCAAAACACTGTTGCGATAGAGAACTAAAGACACGTGCACAGTTCTGAGCCCCTATGAGCCTACCGAGATTTACTCTTCAGCAAAGGATACCAAGAGAATGAGGCAAATTTAAAGGGACAGTCAAGTCCAAAAAAAACTTTCATGATTCAAATAGGGCATGTAATTTTAAACAACTTTCCAATTTACTTTTATCACCAATTTTGCTTTGTTCTCCTGGTATTCTTAGTTGAAAGCTAAACCTAGGAGGTTCATATGCTAATTTCTTAGACCTTGAAGGCCGCCTCTAATCTGAATGCGGTTTTCACCACTAGAGGGCATTAGTTCATGTGTTTCATATAGATAACCTGGATATTATGCACGTGAATTTACCGTGGAGTCAGCTCTGATTGGCTAAAATACAAGTCTGTCAAAAGAACTTAAATAAGGGGGGCAGTCTGCTGAGGCTTAGATGCAAGGTAATCACAGAGGTAAAACGTGTATAATTTTAACTGTGTTGGTTATGCAAAACTGGGGAATTGGTAATTAAGGGATTATCTATCTTTTTAAAATAACAAAAATTCTGGTGTTGACTGTCCCTATAATACAGGTACAAGTCCCCAAATCTGAAATTCCAAAATCCAAACTTATTCTGAAATCTAAACTTTTTAATTAATATATATTTTTTTTTTATCAAACAATACTATGTTACCCTGCCTGTAAGTAGCAAACTTTTCTGCCTGTAACTTTGTTTTTATTGCTAACCCTTGGTCTATATTTATTTAAAACAACAAATATTACCTTTCTGATTACGGTACTGTACAATCTGTCTGAGAGTGCTGTGTAGACAAAAGTATTACAAATAAACTACCTTTAGATTACATTATGATATGTAAATATTGCTTAAATGACATAAGATATTGTTGTTTACACTTAGTCCCATCCCCTCTCCAAACTGTCCCATTTTACTGTTGCAAAAATATTCCAAAACTATTATGAAATCCAAACCTTTTCTTGTCCCAAGCAGTTTGGATAAAGGGCTTTCTACCTGTAGTACTGAAGTTGTTTAAAATGACATGCTGTATCTGAATCATGAAAGTGTAAGACCTTATGTTTCCTTTAAAGGTAAAATACTTTGAGATTTTTACATAAAATATTTAGTTATACATAGTGAAACAACTTTGCAATATATTTTCATTATTTATTTTCACCCCTTTTCATATCATATAGCTTTTAAAATTGTGCAATTTCTAATTCTCAGACCTTGAAATACACACGCTGATGTTCCAAGGCTTACCATGCTACATATCTAACCCTAATTGGATTTATTAAAAAGCAACTACAAAACAATGCACAATATACAGGTAGCCCTCTGTTTACGCTGGGGTTAGGTTCCAGAAGGAATGGTTGTAAATCGAAACCGTTGTAAATTGAAACCCAGTTTATAATGTAAGTCAATGGGAAGTGAGGGAGATAGGTTCCCGGCCCCTCTCAAAATTCTCATAAGTAACACCTAATACATTATTTTTAAAGCTTTGACTTGAAGACTTTAAATGCTAAACAGCATTATAAACCTAATAAAATAATCACACAACACAGACTTCACTTGCATTTTTCTGCAAACAGTTCTTTCTATGCATTCCAATCTGGACTGATTTATAGACAGGAAGATCTTGTTCCTTTGAAATCTGCTCGATAGCTCAGGTCTGTTTAAACTGATTAATTTCAGCTTGCTTGGCTTTGCTGTAACACAAGCGGACAGCTCCACCTACTGGCTATTTTAATAAATGCACTGCTTCTCAATGCTTTTCAATAGCAATCACATGACTGGAAAAAAAGGTTATTCTGAAACGGTGTAAATTGAACCGTTGTATAACGAGGGCCACCTGTACTAACTTTATGACTGTGGCTAACCTTGGTGACTGTGGACTATAACCCAGATCAGCTCCAACAAATAAAGCAAAAAGTGTGTGGAGTTTGGCTATGAAAAATAATTGCAGTAAAAAGGATGTCAATTTGTTTTAAAAACATTAAATGGACTCGGAGGAGATATTATTCTATAGCAACACATCAGAAATGTCTTGTAATTACAAGGTGTTCATTTCCCCTTAAAGGGACAGTCTACACCAGAATTGTTATTGTTTTAAAAGATAGATATTCCCTAGTTTTGCATAACCAACACAGTTATATTTATATATTTTTTACCTCTGTGATTATCTTGTATCTAAGCCTCTGCAGACTGCCCCTTTATTTCAGTTCTTTTGACAGACTTGCAGTTTAGCCAATCAGTGATGGCTCCCAGGTAACTTCACGTGCACAAGCACAGTGTTATCTATATGAAAAACATGAACTAACACCCTCTAGTGGTGAAAAACCTGTTAAAATGCATTCTTTAGAGATCTTGCTTTGCAATGGTGCAGATGAGATTGCAGTAATAGATAAACAGATTGCATGAATGTGACAGTGGCATTGTATATACAGGCGTTTTCTGTAACTCAGGTGGGTTTGGGACTTTTAGCTATTGACCTATTTCTAATTTTCCTCTCACCCAGAGAGTTCTTGCTGTACAAGGTTTAACTCACTCCCTGGATCTGTGATGTCCTCCTCGCGTCAGATCCGTGTGTTCCCCTCACCGGCAGAGCTTGCACTCTCTCTGGCTCAGCTTCTGGTGAATGAATCTCAGGGCTTAGATAGTTTCAGCCTGGGTTTATCTGGAGGGAGCCTGGTGCAGCTGCTTAGCCGTGAACTGCCAAAGACTTCTGGACTTAACACCAAGGGATGGAAAATAGGGTTTTGTGATGAGAGACTGGTGCCATTTACTGATCCTGAAAGCACATACGGAGAATACCAGGTACGTGTTTTATATAACTGTTAATATCCAGTAACTGAACTCACAAAATTATGCCATGCGGATCAATTGCTATATTGTTCAACTACAACAAAACATAATAAGCATATACAGGTACAAATTCCCAAATCTGGAATTACAAAATCCAGAATTATTCTGAAATCCAGCCTTTTTCATTCATAATTTAAAAAAATAAAATGATTAAAAAAATTACAATGTTTCTCTTCAGGAAGTCACAATCTTTTCTTCTTGTGTCTTTAGTTTGGGTTTTGTGTTCTAAAATGATAGTCTATATTTATTTAAAACTACTGCTATTACTTATATAGTATCTTTAACCCTTTGAGTGCTAATGACGGCTCTGAGCCATCACAGAGTTTCTCACTCTGGTGCTAATGACGGCTCAGAGCCGTCATGAGCACTCTCCTCCCTTGGGGGAGATCTGGGGGCTCCTTATTGCTCCTACCCCGGCAATCGTGCCTGTAGAGTGACAGGTATCGCCGGGGGTTCAAGTGACGCGTGGTGACGTCACGCGCAATTACGTGATGACGTCACAGCGCAGTTTTATTTATACTTAACAATGTTAAGTATAGGAGGAGGGGGCATGCTGCTTAGAAGCCTGTATCTCAGGCATCTAAGCAGCTACAGACCCCCAAGACCCATTGTTGGAAAGGTAATCGCTTAACCTTTCCAATAGTGTACGTCTTGGGGGTCTGTAAAAAAAAAAAAAAGTTAAAATGTTTTCAAAAATTTCAAAAATAAAATAAAATATTAGCACCCAGGTGGGAAATGGGTTAGCAGCCAAAGGGTTAAGATGGTACTATGTTAAAGGACCAGTCAACACTCTAGGATTTCAGCATAAATGCCTGCATAATGTAAAAATAATAATGTAGAGCTGTATCTCATTGAGAACAAGTATTGTCATTTTTTTTTCTTTCCCCATCCTCCTGGGTCACGTGAGTGATGTTGCCTAATGGAAACTGCATATACTTATATGCAGTTTTCCTCCTCTGCGCATACCAAATTAGAATCCGTGATGTTGCGCATGATGTCACCGGCAAACGAGATTGAGCTTCATTGTTGGAGCAGTGCACATAAAAGCAGCGTGCACTGTCCATATAGGCAGAAAAGCGCCTGCGAGCTCGACACAGCTACCTCATGGTAAACCTGCATCTTATGAAAGTTATGCGGGCAGCACTAGGGCCGTTGCCATAGCAAAATGATTGTTTATTTTAGTTCAAACATTCGCCTAGATTTAGAGTTTGGCGTTAGCCGTCAAAAGCAGTGTTAAGGGGTCCTAACGCTGCTTTTTACTGCCCGCTGGTATTTAGAGTCAGGCAGGAAAGGGTCTACTGCTCACTTCCCTACCGTGATTCCAGGCTACCGCAGATCCCCTTACGCCAATTGCGTATCCTGTCTTTTCAATGGGATCTGCCTAACGCTGGTATTTGGAGTCTTGGGAGAAGTGAGCGGTAGACCCTCTACCGACAAGACTCCTACCGCCAAAAAAAGTCAGTAGTTAAGAGCTTTATGGGCTAACGCCGGAATATAAAGCTCTTAACTACTGTGCTATAAAGTACACTAACACCCATAAACTACCTATGAACCCCTAAACCGAGGCCCCCCCCCACAATAAAACATTTTTTTTACCCCTAATCTGCCGACCGGACATCGCCGCCACCTATATTATCCCTATGAATCCCTAATCTGCTGCCCCTAACATTGCCGACCCCTATATTATATTTATTAACCCCTAATCTGCCCACCCCCAACGTCGCCGCCACCTAACTTCAAGTATTAACCCCTAATCTGCCGACCGGACCTCGCCGCTACTATAATAAATGTATTAACCCCTAAAGCTAACACCCCCCTAAGTTAAATATAATTTTAATCTAACGAAATAAATTAACTCTTATTAACTAAAGTCTTCCTATTTAAAACTAAATACTTACCTGTAAAATAAACCCTAATATAGCTACAATATAACTAATAATTATATTGTAGCTATTTTAGGATTTATATTTATTTTACAGGCAACTTTGTATTTATTTTAACTAGGTACCATAGCTATTAAATAATTAATAACTATTTAATAGCTACCTAGTTAAAATAATTACAAAATTACCTGTAAAATAAATCCTAACCTAAGTTACAATTATACCTAACACTACACTAGCAATAAATTAATTAAATAAATTAGCTACCAATACCTACAATTAAATAAACTAAATTACAAAAAAAACAAACACTAAATTACAGAAAATAAAAAAAGATTACAAGAATTTTAAACTAATTACACCTAATCTAAGCCCCCTAAGAAAATAAAAAAAAAAACCAAAATAATAAAAGTCCCTACCCTATTCTACATTACAAAGTAATCCGCTCTTTTACCAGCACTTAAAAGGGCTTTTTGCGGGGCATGCCCCAAAGTAATTGGCTGTTTTGCCTGTAAAAAAAAATACAACCCCCCCCCCAACATTAAAACCCACCACCCACATACCCCTACTCTAACCCACCCAAACCCCCCTTAAATAAACCTAACACTACCCCCCTGAAGATCTCCCTACCTTGAGTCGTCTTCACCCAGCCGGGCCGAAGTCTTCATCCGATGGGGCAGAAGAAGTCTTCATCCTATCCGGGCAGAAGAGGACATCCGGACCGGCAGACATCTTCATCCAAGCGGCATCTTCTATCTTCATCCATCCGGAGCGGAGCCATCTTCTTACCAGCCGACGCGGATCCATCCTCTTCAACCAATGCCTACTCGCCGAATGAAGGTTCCTTTAAATGACGTCATCCAAGATGGCGTCCCTCGAATTCCTATTGGCTGATAGGATTCTATCAGCCAATCGGAATTAAGGTAGGAAAAATCTGATTGGCTGATCCAATCAGATTGAGCTCGCATTCTATTGGCTGTTCCCATCAGCCAATAGAATGCGAGCTCAATCTGATTGGATCAGCCAATCGGATTGAACTTGAATCTGATTGAATCAGCCAATCAGATTTTTCCTACCTTGATTCCGATTGTCTGATAGAATCCTATCAGCCAATCGGAATTCGAGGGACGCCATCTTGGATGACGTAATTTAAAGGAACCTTCATTCGGCGAGTAGGCGTCGGTTGAAGAGGATGGATCCGCATCGGCTGGGAAGAAGATGGCTCCGCTCCGCTCCAGATGGATGAAGATAGAAGATGCCGCTTGGATGAAGATGTCTACCGGTCCGGATGTCCTCTTCTGCCCGGATAGGATGAAGACTTCTGCCGTTCTGGATGTCCTCTTCTGCCCCATCGGATGAAGACTTTGGCCCGGCTGGGTGAAGACGACTCAAGGTAGGGAGATCTTCAGGGGGGTAGTGTTAGGTTTATTTAAGGGGGGTTTGGGTGGGTTAGAATAGGGGTATGTGGGTGGTGGGTTTTAATGTTGGGGGGGTTGTATTTTTTTTTACAGGCAAAAGAGCTGATTACTTTGGGGCATGCCCCGCAAAAAGCCCTTTTAAGGGCTGGTAAAAGAGCTGATTACTTTGTAATGTAGAATAGGGTAGGGACTTTTATTATTTTTTTATTTTCTTAGGGGGCTTAGATTAGGTGTAATTAGTTTAAAATTCTTGTAATCTTTTTTTATTTTCTGTAATTTAGTGTTTGTTTTTTTTGTAGTTTAGTTTATTTAATTGTATTTAATTGTAGGTATTGTTAGCTAATTTATTTAATTAATTTAATGATAGTGTAGTGTTAGGTTTAATTGTAACTTAGGTTAGGATTTATTTTACAGGTAATTTTGTCATTATTTTTACTAGGTAGCTATTAAATAGCTATTGTACCTAGTTAAAATAAATACAAAGTTGCCTGAAAAATAAATATAAATCCTAAAATAGCTACAATATAATTATTAGTTATATTGTAGCTATATTAGGGTTTATTTTACAGGTAAGTATTTAGTTTTAAATAGGAAGACTTTAGTTAATAAGAGTTAATTTATTTCGTTAGATTAAAATTATATTTAAATTAGGGGGGTGTTAGGGTTAGACTTAGCTTTAGGGGTTAATACATTTATTATTGTAGCGGCGAGGTCCGGTCGGCAGATTAGGGGTTAATACTTGAAGTTAGGTGGCGGCGACGTTAAGGGGGGGAGATTAGGGGTTAATAAATATTATGTAGGTGTCGGCGATGTTGGGGGCAGCAGATTAGGGATTCATAGGGATAATGTAGGTGGCGGCGGTGTCCGGAGCGGCAGATTAGGGGTTTAATTGTACAATGCAGGTGTCAGCGATAGCGGGGGCGGCAGATTCTGGGTTAATGAGTGTAAGGTTAGGGGTATTTAGACTCGGGGTTCATGTTAGTGTGTTAGGTGCAGACTTAGAAAGTGTTTCCCCATAGGAAACAATGGGGCTGCGTTAGGAGCTGAACGCTGCTTTTTTGCAGGTGTTAGGTTTTTTTTCATCCCAAACTGCCCCATTGTTTCCTATGGGGGAATCGTGCACAAGCACGTTTTGCCAGGTTACCGCTACCGTAAGCAACGCTGGTATTGAGGGTTGAAGTGGAGCTAAGTTAGGCTCAATGCTGCCTTTTTGGAGCCTAACGCAGCCACTCAGACAACTCTAAATACCAGCGTTGTTTGGAAGCAGTGGTAGGAAAAAAGCTGCGTTAGCTACGCGGGTCTTTACCGACAAAACTCTAAATCTAGGCCATTAATAGGAGTACCTCTCCCACCACACACAAAGCCTTATACCCCCTTCAGTGCTTAAGGGTAGCATTACACTGATAGCATTTTCAAATACTATTACAGCTTATGCTTATAAATGAGAGATGCAAGGGACATGAAAGGGAACAGCTCCATCTTTACTGTCCATATAGCAAAGCTGTTCCCTTTTCAACTGTGCAAGGTGGTGTGCTCAAACACATTCGGGGGTCACGTGAGTGTGAGGGGGGGTCCTATGAGCGTGCGCACACGTGCACATTGAAAGTACAAATGCAAATTAGTGCTCCAATGATTGGCTGAAAACTATTGTAAGTAACTATGAGGGAAATCCCCCTCTGGCCAGGGGCGGTCATGCTGTGGCGCCAAAATAGAACAAGCTGTAGTATTAAAGTAAGTTTTATTAAACTGTTTTAATTTATGTATAAATTATGCTAATGTAATGCTCGTGGGATATTTCTCTATCAGACCAAACTTGACCAGTAGTCTTCTTATCCCGGCGTCAAGTGGAAGGATAGGAAATATCCCAGAAGAGAGTGAGTTTATGAAATGAGGTAAGCAGTACTCACGGCAGACAGGACAGTCCTTCACGTCATCAAGATGAAATCAGAGAATGATCAAGACAGGCAGGGCCCAGCAACAGGAAGACAATCCAGCAGTTTAGCAGTTCAGGGGTAAACCAAATAGAATGGTCAGACAGGCAGAGTTCAGCAATTATATGGCAATCCAGCAGTATAACAGTTCAGGGGTAAACCAAATAGAATCGTCAGACAGACAGAGTTCAGTAATGGTATGGCAATCCAGCAGAACAAGGGTTAAGCAAGCAGAGTGGTCAGACAGGCAGAGTTCAGTAACGATATAGCAATCCAACAATACCAGTAATACAGCACATAGGAGCACACACAGTAACACCTATACTTGGGCACAGGTGAGAGCAACTTGAGGTACTTACATAGGGCAGGATTCGCACCACAGGAAAGGCGTGCAGTGATGACGTCATCGCTAGCGCCTGAAGCTACCTCAGCGTCCATGGCAACGGATAGATCGGCGGCGGCTTCAGGAGCAGTGCAGCGGCGTGACAGCTAGAGAGTGATTTTTCTTATCTTGACTATGCCATAGTACTATTTTTTTTTTTTCTTTTGATTTCTATATGCATTGAGTGGTCCTTATATATTTAAAATGATATAAAACTGCCTTTAGGTTACATGTATAAGCTGTATTATGATGTGTAAATATTGTATACATTACATAAGATATTGCTGTTTACACTTGGTCCCATCCTGTATCCAAACTGTCCCATTTTAAAGATGCAAATATTCTAAAATCCAAACCTTTTCCGGTCCCAAGCAGTGTGGATAAACGGTTTTGTACCTGTATTGGAAAAGAAAAGCTAAACAATAATTTACCAAGGTAAATTAATAATTTTGGTTCTCTACATGGCTTGAAAAGTAATATTTAAAGTAATATTTAAAGTCATATAAGTAATATTAGATCATTAGATCATAATATTAAATAATCTAGTCATTAGATCAAACCTGTTTGAGAGGCAACTGCAACGAAAACCTTGCAAAGTCTAACTGTTGAAGTTGTTTAAATTACTTAAAAGACCATTAAACTTAATATTTTTATAACATATAAAGGGCTAGATTACAAATGGAGCTCTAAATTATTGGTTCCCGCAAATATTCAAATTTGGCCGTTTGAGGGAGCACAATAATTAATCAGCTCACGGTAGCAATTAGCGCTCCAAAAATTAACCAGAGATCCAATCTCTTGTTAATTTTCAAAAAGTGCCCAAAATGCCCTCAAAATATAGAGCATTGTAGTTTTTTATTAAAAAAAAAATTAGCATAAAAAAAATAAAAATGCACTAGGCAGTTTTGGGGCTTTAAAGTTGGTGGGTCTGGGGTGCCTTTACATTGCGGTTTATGAGACCTGTGTGTTCCCATAGACCGCAATGTAAATATATATGTATATCATTATATACATATATATTTATGTATTAATATGTGTATATACTCATATTAAGCCATAAATATATATGTATATATTCATATACATATATATATATATATATATATATATATATATATATATTAAAAATTGCTGCACTACTTACCTCCGCTGCGCAAGGTTTTGATGCTGTCTCTGATGGCATCAGAACGAGGCTTCCATAGGAACCTATGGAAACACGCTCTCGTGAGCGCAATGCTTGCTAGCAATGCGAATGTGAGCTTGCGTTCGCATTGCGATTACCTTGTAATACCATCGCACATTATCGTGCGCTGGTATTACAAAGTGGAGCTCTAATATCGTTTGCATGCAAGCGATATTTAGCACTCCACTTGTAATCTGGTCCAAAATGTTTAATTATTGAAAGCTTTACATTTTGAAATATTTGCATCTTACAAATGGGACAGTTTGGAGAGGGGGTGAAACCAAGTGTAAAAAAAAAAAAATCTTATGTCATTCAGGCAATATTTAGATGTCATAATACATTGTGTATATGCAACCTAAAGGTAGTTTTATATAATTTGTAATACTTTTCTATACATGGTACTCTCATAAAGATAGTATAACACTTTTATCAGAAAGGTGATATTTTTTGTTTTAAATAAATATAGACTATTGTTTTGAATTTAAGAACACGAAAAACAAACCAAAGACACAGGCAGTATACAATTGTCACAGACGGGGAAAATAATATTTGTGATAATTTTTTGTTTTTTAAAAATATTAATTAAAAAGTTAGGAT
This sequence comes from Bombina bombina, assembly GCF_027579735.1. Classification (NCBI taxonomy): domain Eukaryota; kingdom Metazoa; phylum Chordata; class Amphibia; order Anura; family Bombinatoridae; genus Bombina; species Bombina bombina. The sequence goes on from NC_069504.1 coordinate 728,348,514, forward strand.
TTCAGAATATATATATATATATATATATATATATATATATATATATATATATATATATATATATATATATATATATATATATATATATATATATATATATACACACACACAGTCATGGTCAAAAAATATTGGCACCTCTGCATTTCTGTCAGATAATACACCACTTCGCTCAGAAAATTGTTGTGCAGAAAAAAAAAACAAATCTGACACATTCCGCGCAAAACTCCAAAAAGGAACTGGACAAAATTATTGGGACCTTCTCAAAGTTGTAAGAAATTATTGCATTCCAAGTTTGTGATGCTCCTGTAATTTTTAATTAAACTCACCTGTATCAATTAACAGGTGCTGACAATATAGAAATCACACCTGCAACCAGTTAAAATGGTGAAAAATGTACTCAACCTTTCTGTTGTGTGTCTCTGTGTGCCACACTGAGCATGGAGTAGAGAAAGAGCAGCAAAGAATTGTCTGAGGATCTGAGAACAAAAATTTTGGAAAAGCATGGACAATCTCAAGGTTACAAGTCCATCTCCAGAGATCTTAATGTTCCTGTGTCCACTGTGCGCAACATTGTCAAGGCCCATGGCACTGTAGCTAATCTCCCTGGATGTTGACAAAAGAGAAAAATTGATCAAAGATTGCAACGAAAGATTGTTCGAATGGTGGATAAAGAACCTCAATCAACTTCCAGACAAAGTCAAGCTGGTCTTCAGGCAAAGGGTTTAAATGTGTCGGCTTGCACTATAGGTCGCCATCTGAATGAAAAGGGGCGCTATGGTAGGAGACAATACAAGAGGACCTCACTGCTGACAAAGAAACATAAAAAAGCCAGATTTTAGTTTTCCAAAACTTACCTAAGGAAGCCAAAATCCTTTTGGTAGAATGTGCTGTGTACAGATGAAACAAAATTACAGCTTTTTGGTGAAGCCCATCATTCTACTGTTTTCAGAAAAAGAAATGAGTCTTTTAAAGAAAAGAATACAGTTCCTACAGTCAAACATGGTGGAGGTTCACTGATGTTTTGGGGTTGCTTTGCTGCTCCAGGCACTGAATGTCTTTACTGTGTGCATGGCATTATGAAATCTGAAGACTACCAAAGAATTCTGTGGTGCAATGTAGGGCCCAGTGTCAGAAAGTTGGGTCTCCGTCAGAAGTCATGGGTCTTACAGCAAGACAAGGACCCAGAAATGGATTAAGACAAAGTGCTGGAGAGTACTGAACTGGCCAGCAATGAGTCCAGATCTAAAACCCATAGAGCACCTGTGGAGAGATCTCAAAACAGCAGTTGGGGGAAAAGGAACCCTTCCAATCTGAGAGACCTGGAGAATTTGGCGAAAGAAGAGTGGTCCAAAATTCCAGTAGAGAGGTGTAGAAAACTCATTGATGTTTACAGGAATTGATTGATTTCAGTTATTTTTTCCAAGAGGTGTGCTACCAAATATTAAATTGAGGGTGCCAATAATTTTGTTCAGTCCATTTTTGGAGTTTTGCGTGGAATGTGTCAGATTTGGCTTTTTTCTCTCCACTTTTTTGTGTCATACCAATGCAAACAAAAGAAATAAACTTGAGAATGCCTAAACATTTGTAATTGCAACAATTTTCTGGGCGAAGTGGGGCATTATCTGACAGAAATGCAGGGTGCCAATATTTTTGGCCATGGCTGTATAGATATAGATCGATTGGTAGATAGATATAGATATTTCATATGTAGATAGATATTAAATGGAGATTAGAAAGGATTATATGTTTAAATATGTGTTTAATAAATTATTATTATTATTATTATTATGAAAGCTGAATCGGTGCTAAACCACTTTAAAGGAAAAGAAGAGGGCAGCTTTTAACTGCACATGTGCAAACGGGGTTCATGCTATAAATGTTTATTAGTTTATGATTCGCTAGCAAGAGTCCTTTTGTTCTGGGGGACAGGGACATCAATGAGAATTAAAAACAGAAAACAATATATTCATCTGACAAGATAATGCTGCATTATTCATTGCACAGGTCTTATTAGATATGAATGTACGTTACCATGCAGCTTACAATTTGTGTTTAATGTCCTTTTACAAGAACATGAAGCTCATTTTTTTTTATTCATGATACAGATAGAGCATATTATTTTAAACAACTTTCCAGTTTACTTCTACTATAAAATATGTTTAATTATCTTGTTAGCCTTCGTTGGATGAGCAGCAATGCCCTACCGTTACTTAGCTGTACACATCGGGTGATTCAATGACAAGAGCCAATCAGTGGCTAACTCCCAATAGTGCATTTCTGTTCCTTAGTCTACTTTAGATATGCTTTTTAAAGAGATATGAAACCCAAATGGCATGAAATGGTGGCATGAAATATACTTATATGTCAAGGGATATTCAGGGATTCTTGACAGATATCAGTGTTAAAATGTAACATGCAAATTTTGAAGAAAAAAAATGGTTTGCAAATAGCAAAGTGCTACTTGTACTTATTGCCCTATAACTTGCAAAAAAAGCAAAGATCATGTAAACATTGGGTATTTCTAAACTCAGGGCAAAATTTAGAAACTATTTAGCATGGGTGTTTTTTGGTGGTTGTAGATTTGTAACAGATTTTGACGGTCACATTTTTTAAAAAGTGTGTGTTTTTTTCATTTTTTTTCATCATTTTATATATTTTTTTATAGTAAATTATGAGATATGATGAAAATAATGGTATCTTTAGAGAATCCATTTAATGGCGAGAAAATGGTGTGGGTACAGTAAATGAGTAAGAAGAAAGTTACAGCTAAACACAAACACCGCAGAAATGTAAAAATAGCCCTGGTCCCTAACGGTAAGAAAATTGAAAAATGGTCTGGTCACTAAGGGGTTAAAGTATGTAATTTTTCTGTTAAGAGACAGTGAACACCTTTTAATATTACAACCTAGTTCTGCAGTTCTCCAATAGAGTAACATCACCAGTATAGTCTGAATGTTATTAGAATAGATTAACACTGTGTTTGCTGAAATGTTTTTTTTTAATGCTCAAAATTCCACCAACCAACTTTCTTATTTGGAGGAGCCAATTCAATCTTGTGTCTGGAGACAACAGGGCTTGTCACTGTCATCCTGTTAACAAAATATCTGCATATTAGAGAGATATATGTGGCAGGGTAGGCTTGCAAAACCTGACCTGACATGTGCTTTTTCATTTTTCAGGAATGGGAAATACATGATTTCCTTATTTAAAATACAGGAAAAGGGGCAAAATAATCCATTAAAAGTATATTGCAAGGTTGTTGTTTTTTATGCATAACTGAGCATTTTAAATTACAATCTCAGTGTTTACTCTTCCTTTAAAACTTGTCACTTTTGTTTTTTCTTCTGAAGTAATTTGTATTGTATATTCGCTCCTAGCCTTTTTTTTTTATAGGTGCAGCCATTTTTAAAAGATAATTTGCTATATGGCTTTTCAGTGTTAAAGCTATATTGTACTTTTTTATTTTATTTTTATTTTTTTTTCTAGCTAAAAGAATGTTTTCTTGTCAGGCTTGTGGAAGTTTTTCCTTCTCCACCAGTAGAGTTGAGAAGTTGACCAGTGAATACTTAGGTATGCATTTTTGCAACACACATTTCATGCTGGTTTCAAATATAGTCAGCTTTTATATAACCCTTTTCATGCAAAATATTTTTTTAAATATTCAAAATTAATTGTTGCTCTTTTAATATGTACCATAAAACATTTCTCAGTATGATATAGTTTTACTATAATGTTTGTATATAATCCAGTTCTTGAAGTCTTTTTCTTACAGCTTTCTCTTGTATACATAACTTCTATATGGACAATACTGTAGTATTAACATTTCCATTATAGGTGTGGTTTCAACAGGCAAAAAGTAGAAAACTAAAGGTAAAGTAGCTATTTGTAAACAATTTAATACACATGGATCACTATAAGCACACATCAAAGAGAAGAAACGTTCACAGTACAGTGTTCCTTTAAATGTAAAGCCAGTTTTTAAATGCCCTCTTTAAGATACAGCCTAAAAAATTATGTTAGTGTGATTAATGAGATTCATTATGCCAGGGCTATTAATTGTAGTTAACTCCACCACCAAACTGAGCTAATATTTGTGATCAGAGCTGAAATGTTTCCAATAAACTTGTGATATTTATTGATATACTGGGGGATATTTATCAAGCCGTCAACCGCAAATACTCTGGAATTTCGCAGCGTAATTGTGGCGAGCTTGATTCAACCTAGTTATCAAAGCCTACAGACCGGCAAAAGTTAAAATTTGTGACGTAACATACGATCCGCCGGTCTCAATCCGACACAGATCGATGCTTACGGCATTATAGATGTTCCGAAAACACATTCGGCACTATTTGACACTTTTTAAAAGTTATCAAATAGTTAACCGGTACGCTTGCGGCTATTCCGGCACAGCGTACCTGGTTTTCAATACGCCACCCTGGAGGCCGCGGATGCCATAGGAATCAATGGGAGTCTTAAAGCACCGAAAGCTTATGTTCGATGCTGCCAGATATCCCATTAATTTCTATTGTCGAAAAACAGTAACATTTACACCTAACATAAGCCCTGAGTCTAAACACCCCTAATCTGCCGCCCCAATATCGCTGCCACCTAAATAAAAGGTATTAACCCTATCCCGCCGCTCCCGGACCAAGCCGCAACTAAATAAATTTATTAACCCCTATTCCGCCGCTCCTGGACCCCACTGCAACTAAATAAACATATTGACCCCTAAACCCCTGGCCTCCCACATCACTACCACTAACTATACCTATTAACCCCTAAACCACCAGCCCCCCACATCGCCATAAACTAAATTAAGCTATTAACACCTAAACCTAACAACCCGCTAACTTTACATTAAAATTACAACATCCCTATTTAATAATAAATTAAAACTTACCTGTAGAATTAAATTAAAGTATATTCAAATATTAACCTACCCTATTATACTAAAATTACATTAAACTACCAATTAAATTAACTATATTACATATTAAAAAAAAAAAAAACCCTACTAAAATTATTTATATCTACAATTAAAAATAACTAAATTACAAAAAAAAACACTGTTACAAAAAAACCCCCACAGTATCAAAAATAAAAAAGAATTACACCTAATCTAATAGCCCTATCAAAATAAAAAAGCCCCCCCAAAATAAAAAAAGCCCTAGCCTACAATAAACTACCAATGGCCCTTAAAAGGGCCTTTTGCGGGGCATTGCCCCAAATAAATCAGCTCTTTTTACCTGTTAAAATAAATACAAACACCCCCCCCAACAGTAAAACCCACCACCCAACCAACCCCCCCCCCCCCCAAATAAAAACCCTATCTAAAAAAACCTAAGCTCCCCATTGCCCGGAAAAGGGCATTTGTATGGGCATTGCCCTTAAAAGGGCATTTAGCTCTTTTACGTGCCCAGACCCTACTCTAAAAATAAAACCCACCCAAAAACCCCTTAAATAAACCTAACACTAACCCCCGACGATCCACTTACAGTTTTTGAAGTTCTGCTTGAAGGATCCATCCAGCCGCCAAGAAGTCTTCATCCGGGCGGCCTCTTCCATCTTCATCCATCTAGCACGGAATAGGGGTTAATACTTTTATTTAGTTGCGGTGGGGTCCGGGAGCGGCGGAATAGGGGTTAATAACTTTATTTAGGTTGCGGCGGGGTCCGGGAGCGGTGGGATAGGGGTTAAACATTTTAGTATAGTGGCAGCATTTAGTGACTGGGTATAAATAATTTGGTAAAAAGCCGAATGGCAGCGAGATCGATGACTGTTAGTTAACAGTCCGACGCTCATCGCCCCGTACTTGGTGCGCAGCTTTTTTTTATAAATATGGAGATCGTATTAAGGCGCGGCCGCGATGTTAGGCGAGCGTATTGGTGCCGTCGAATGCAACAAAGTTGACGGCTTGATAGATATCCCCTACTCTTCTAATAAATCCTATAAATAAAGAGTTGTTAAAAATTAAAGGGATGCTGAACCCAATTTTTTTTCTTTCATGATTCAGATAGAGCATGCAATTTTAAGCAACTTTCTGGCAGGGTTTTTTCCCTGCCTTGTTTGCCATGTGCTGCTGGCAGTCATTTTACTCACCTCTCTTGCTGACTCTGGTGCATACTGTGTGATGCTGCTCATTTCCTGCACTTCCTTTTATGACCAGACTGGTGTACTGTACATCATCCGTGTGAGGCAGGATGCAGTCTCAGAATTGTGATGTCATCACTTGTTATTTAAAGGGCCTCTGGTCAGTATGCTTTGCCCTTGCGTTGTCTCAGACCTGTTTGTGAGAGCTCCTGTGTATTACCTGGTTGTCTGACGTCACTCCTGGTTCCTGATCCCTGGCTTGTTCCTGACTCTGCTGTTCTCCTTGTTTCTGATTCCGGCTCGACTGACTACTCGCTTTTGGCTCCTGACTCGGCTCGTCTGACTACCAGCTCTGGTTTTGACTCCTGGCTTGTTATTTGACTTGTGGACTTTTTTATTATTTTTTGCTATTAATAAAGGTGTGATTATTTTTGCACTTCTCTTCTCAGTCTGATTCCTTGCACCCTGACACTTTCTAAATTACTCCTATTCATTTTTCATCATTCTCTTAGTATCTTTATTTGAAAGCTTACGAGCCGGACCATTTTTGATTCAGCACCCTGGGTAGCGCTTGCTGATTGGTGGCTACATTTAGCTTACATTCCTGCTTTTTTTAAATAAAGATACCAAGAGAACAAAGAGACAATGATAATAGGATTAAATTAGAAAGTTGCTTAAAATCACATGCTCTATCTGAATCATGAAAGAAAAAAATTAGATTCAGTATCCCTTTTAAAAATCGAAATATTTCCTATTCTGGTTTCTTGTGGTACTCTTATCAAGTTATCCAAAGTTTCATTGTCACATTCACAAAGTAAATCAAGGGGACATTTCATAATATATAATAATTGGGGGACGACATCTTTTTAGTTGAAGAGAATGCAAGTTGGTTGTGGTCAGTTAAAGGGACACTCAATCAAAATGAAACTTTCATTATTCAGATAGAACAAGCACTTTTAAACAACTTTATAATTTACTTCCATTAACAAAATGTGCACAGTCTTTTTATATTTAAACTTTTTGAGTCACCAGTTCCTAATGAGCATGTGCAAGAATAAGTGTGTATGCATTTGTGAATGGCTGATTGATGTCACATGGTACGTGTATGCATTTGTGATTGGCTGATAGCTGTCACATGGTACAGGGGGAGTGGAAATAGACATAACTTTTAAAATTGTCAGAATAAAAATCTACTACTCATTTGAAGTTCAGACTAAGTGCTATTGAATTGTCTTGTTATCTTGCATTTGTTGATTATGCAAATCTACTGTGTTGACTGGTCCTTTAAGCATTCTGATCAGATGTAAATACACGGTTCCTTCTTCAAAAAGAAAAGGGTCATTTGCATAAAAAAACCCTGTGGACGTTTATAAAGAAGCTCGTCTGTCAGGTTTTGTGTAGTTCAGGTTAAAATATCATCGATATCTCCCCAGTGTCTAGTTGTTTAGAATGTCAGCCCTCATTAAAATAACACAGCAAAACACCACTGATGACCTGAGGAAAATATATCCGTCTTGTTGTATATTTCTTTTATCCCTGGGCTGTTTGCTTGTGTGATCTTTGATCATTGTTTACTATAAAGAGCAAAGACCTATGGCATGTCAACCTCCAAGGCATGAAAGTCACTGTAATCAAATGATTAACTTACCTGAAGTGCAGGGAGCATTTTCTATGATGGATGATTCTTTAGGCCTCTTTCTTTCTTTCTTTCTCCCTCCCTTTTTCGACGTGGAACAAAAACTCAATAAGACGCAAAAACACTTTAAATGAATTGAACAATTGATAAGGCTGTAACTTACAGACCTCTAAACCGTCTGTGACATGCATTCTCATGCTGCCAGCAATAAGTAATCACAACCCAACAAGGACACGTGTCTAAGGTGGGGCAGTAGATTTTGACAGACATTAGAAAGTTGCTTAAAGGGACAGTATAGACTCATTTTCATATAACTGTATGTAATAGACACTACTATAAAGAATAAGATGCACAGATACTGGTATAGAAATCCAGTATAAAAATGTTTAAAAACGTACTTAGAAGCTCTCAGTTTAGCTCCGTTGTAAAGGTAGCTGGAAAGCCCACTGCAAGTGGGAAATAAGACCCTCCCCCTTCTTTTGCATATGAAAAGACCCTTTACACAAACAGGAGCAAGCTGGAGAAGGTAACTGACGGTATTCACATAAAACATTGGGGCTTGGTTAGGAGTCTGAAAATCAGAGCAATGTTATTAAAAAATAAGCAAAACTATACATTTAAAAAAAAATAAAACCTTTATGGGCTATAAATAGATCATCTACAAAACATTTATGCAAAGAAAAAATGAGTGTATAATGTCCCTTAAAAACTGCATGCTTTTTCTGAATCATGAAAGAAAAAAATGGTGTTTTTAAATCCATATAAGCAAATTTTGAAATATGTCCCTTTAAATCAGGGGTGTCAAACTCATTTGCGTTGCGGGCCATTTTCCATACAAGTACAACTCACGTGGGCCGCACACTACCTATATATCTTGTCATTGCTAAACAGTGCAGTGGCATTTGCTATAACTGTATACACTTCAAAAGATTGTGTTCTGTAACTCCTAATTAACTTACTCTGGCTTGAGGAAATGTGCTCTAATGCTTTTAAGAAGGTGACGCACACACACTCTATCGGGTTGCTCTCCCACAGAGTCTGTGCTATTTTTTCTATAGCAGCCCTGTTCCGGGCACACTCACAGTTTAGCATACGCATGTGCATAGTATAACATTTCTTCTGCATTATAAGTGGTGGATCACAGTGCTGTCGGCATAGGAGCAACTGTTTAAATAGTGATACACATATACATGTTGTATATAATATAAAATATATACATATAAAATATATATTTATTAAATATAAAGTATGGGATTTTAGTTAAAGAGAAAATTATGGAAAGGAATAGACAAAAATGATGCGTGAAATTAGTGCTGCCATAGTAAAGAACACCTATATAAATGTGTCAAATAAATCATTATGAACTTATATGTGTTTGTTTTTGCCTTTTTCTTTTTAATAACAATATTACTTGTTAAAGACTGAGGGGTTTTAACGTATGCGCATCCCTAACAGTAAGCGCACTCGCTCTATAAGTAATAAGTATATTATAATTATTATTTTTCATGGAGGTGGTGTGGGCCACACAAAACTGGCGGCCGCATGAGGCCCGCAGGCCGCCAGTTTGACACCCCTGCTTTAACTTATCTACCCCTGTATCATGTGACAGCCAATCACAAACTGTGTGTGTATGTATGTATATGTGTGTGTGTATGTATGTATGTATATATATATATATATATATATATATATATATATATATATATATATATATATATATATATATATATACATACATACACACATACACACATACACACATACACACACACACACACACACACACAGTGAACTCTTGCACATGCTCAATAGGAGCAGGTGCCTCAGACTATAAAAAAGACTGCACAATTTGATAATGGAAATATACTGAAAAGTTGTTTGAATTTGAATGATCTATCTGAAACTTTTGACTTTAGTGGTCCTTTTAAATTCAGCTCCAGAGCAGCAATGCATTACTGGGAGCTAGCTGAACACATCTGACAAGTGATTTGCTAATCACCAGTTGTACATTCCTGCCCCTGAGTTTAGATATGCTTTTTTAACTAAAGATACCAAGAGACTGAAGTAAATTTGATAATAGAAGTAAATTTAAACATCTTTTTTTATGTTGGTCAATTGCTCTTAAATCCTTTGGAAATAATGGACAGAATTCTACTATGGCAACAATGAGCATTAGGAAATATTACTGAAGTTCCAGTGAGGAGATGGAAAGTTACTAAGCAGTCAGTCCAATTTTCTACATGGAGCAACCTAATAACCCTGTTACTAAATAAATATATTTAGGGGAATTGTCTATAAGAAGACTAGTGCATCCTGATTTTTATTGCTATCTGGATGTATCTATGTACTCTTTATACATATGGTGACTTGTTTAGAAGTGTTTTAATATTCACACTTTTTTATGTGGGACTTGCTGCTGCTGGTTCAGTGCTTACCTATTATTGCTTGATGTGTATATATATATATATATATATATATATATATATATTACTAGTTAAAGGATCATTAGTTAGGGACCCCCACCCTACCTTTTTTTCTGTAGAGTAGCGCCCCTTCCCTCCCTCTCCCTTTTATTTTTAATTATCTGTAGTGTAGAGGCATCCCACTCCCTCCCCCATCGCTGCTGTCACCGTCTGTAACAATCTGGCATCTGTCCTCATCTATATGGAAGCGGAGCACCGATCGCGCTCCGTTTCCATATGCGGGCAGATGCCTGTAGCCCAGGAACTCCAGCTCTCGGCTTTAACTAACAGCCAAGACTGCTGGAGCTTCCTGAAGCTTTGATGTATATACACGTCATGCGTTACGATAGGCAAAATACTGCACATCGTGCATATATATATATCCAAGTGGGTGAAGGGGTTAAAGGGACAGTCTACACCAGAATTTTTATTGTTTTAAAAGATAGATAATCCTTTTATTCCCCATTCCCCAGTTTTGCATAACCAACACAGTTATAATAATATACTTTTAACCTCTGTGATTATCTTGTATCTAAGCCTCTGCAAACTGCCCCTTTATTTCAGTTCTTTTGACAGACTTGCAGTTTAGCCAATCAGTGCCTGCTCCCAGATAACTTCACGTGCACGAGCATAGTGTTATCTATATGAAATACGTATACTAACACCCTCTAGTGGTGAAAAACTGTTAAAATGCATTCTGAAAAGAGGTGGCCTTCAAGGTCTAAGAAATTAGCATATGAACCTCCTAGGTTAAGCTTTCTACTAAGAATACCAAGAGAACAAAGCAAAATTGGTGATAAAAGTAAATTGGAAAATTGTTTAAAAGTACATGCTCTATCGGAATCCTGAAAGTTTATTTTGGCCTAGACTGTCCCTTTTAAGTGGTTAATTTATTTTCATTTTGTGCTTTCATATGGATGTTTGCACCTACTTGTCCTTTTGATAACCTGTGCCACAGCACCCCCACACTGATTTATTCTTCTTGTACAGCCAAAAGTAATAATAATGTGCCATTATTTTTAATTGCTTGGGAACTATAAAGTAGAACATGTATTATTGTCTTTGATCAGTGAACTAGGTCTCTGTGCCTTTAGGAACATAATCTTCCTTTGTTATCAAGAAATCTTTGTCTCTAAACATTTGAACTGCACCTAGTATAAACCTGTTGTTGTATAAATTATTTTCCTGTGCTCCAAGCAGACATCTGTGAATAGATCTGGTTGTAAAGATGGAACTAATGATAGCATTTGTCACTAAGGACCAGATTCTGTGAAGCTCTCTTTTCTAGCTAGATTCTATAACATCTCCTGTCAGTGTTACAAGGCCCCATAGGATTTGCTTTAAAGGACCAGTAAACACCGCAGATTTGCAGAATCAACAAATGCAAGATAACAAGACAATACAATAGCATTTACTCTGAATTTCAAATGAGTAGTAGATTCTTTTCTAACACATTTTAAAGTTATGTCTATTTCCACTCCCCCTGTACCATGTGATAGCAATCAGCCAATCACAGATGCATATACGTATAGTCTGAGTTCTTGCACATGCTCAGTAGGAGCTGGTGACTCAAAAAAAGTGTAAATATAAAAGACTGTGCACATTTTTGCTGTATCTGAATCATTAAAATTTAATAAAACATGAGTGTCCCTTTAAGGGTTATTTTTTACTTTGCTAAATGTGTATCTAATAAGGGGAGTTCAATAATATGCTTTATGTTAAGGAGAGACACCTAAAGTTTTCTCTCCATGCCAGCAAGTTTTTCAGAATCAAGTTTTAAGCCTGTTTTTAGGTGAACTAAAGATTTTTTTTTTTTTGTCCTTCTGAATTAAAGGGACACTGTACAATAAAACTTGTTTCCTATACCAGCTGCAGAGAATTAAATGCATTGGAAATGTCTCCTTTAGGTGTATTTTTGTATTTAAATTAGATTCATTTGTTCATTTAAACCCTACACTTTGTTCACAAGGATATGCACATTCAAATATGCTGAGCTTGCAGTCTATATACACAAAGACCAATACTGAGGTACTGACATTTTAATTAAAGTTAATGATTTCATTGTGCAAAGTCAGCTGTTTCAATTGCACAGATAAATGTAAAGGAACAATTTCCCATATGTTTAATGCCTACTAATTCGTAGGAACATATAATTAAACCTTTGTGATCGAGAGAGAGCATGTCATTTTAAAAACACTTTCCAATTTACTTTTATTATCATTGTTGAAAAGCAAACCTAGGGAGGCACAACAGGGGCAGCAGGGCAGCAATGCAGTCAAGGGAGCGAGCTGCTGATTGGTGGCTGCACATATATGCATCTTGTCATTGGCTCACCTGATTTGTTTAACTAGTTTTAGGGTTGCCACCCGTACCTTACAATACAGAACACTTATGAGCTACACATGCTGCAGGGTGTGCAGGGAGGCAGATGAATAGTGCTGTCCAGAAACACAATACATGTTCCTCCCTGCATACCCTGCAGCATGTGTAACTCATAAGTATCCAGGAAAACACGGCTGAGGTGGCAACCCTAACTAGTTCCAAGTACTGCATTGCTGCTCTTTCAAGGAAGGATAAAAAGAGAATGAAGCAAATTTGATATTATAGTAAATACAGTTCTAGGTACTGAACTGTGCATTTATAACAGATCTGAATAGTACAAAATATACAGTTGAATTAAAGGGGCATTTTAGTGCAAAGAATGCATGCTCTAATTAGTTATGTCATTTTAGCACTACTGACCCTACAAATCTATTTGTTTAACCCCTGCAAATGGATGTGTAGCACAGGTAAATTACCCCATTCGGAACACCAGAGCCAAGGAGAAACGTGTCTGCAGTGCTAATGTTCTAATAAATTGAAGCATGTTATTTTTGCACTATAATATCCCTTCAAAAGCATTTATAGTAACTAATTTCATATGTATTTTTTTTTTTTAAATGTGATTATAATCTAATATTAATTTGAGATGTTGTATCTATCTGTGCACAATATTATAACACAATATATAAAAACAGGTGAACAAAAACTATGTATGAAACAAAAGTTCAAAAAGTATATGTTGGATTATTTGGTAATGTAGCCTCTGCCAATCCCGCCATGGTGACTACCCCCCCATACTTAAAAACTTTTGGGATCCTCCTGTGGTTCTGCAGTACATTCTGAGCCCTAAAATGGTTCTACAGCAGAATTAATTGTGGTAAGATTGATAGATAACTCCCAGTCATGACATTATTTAATCACATTGTCCCTTTCATTATTAATCAACGCTACAGATACACAGATAGCCCTCCAAAGTGGGAAAACACACTGATAATAGTATAATAAAATAACAAAACTATCAAGTACTGATGTAACCTGTAACCATGTAATAAATCCATCTAAAAAAAACAAAACCCTACATTTTATATATATATATATTTTAACAGCCTTGCTATATATAGTGCATGCTACATAAAGGTGAGCTTGCACAAGGATAAGGCTCCCATATAAAGGACATATTAGATCCATTTATTTTCCTGTTGGTTGAGGCATGCTAGTCTATCTGCAGTATTAGCTGTGCACAAAAACTTTTTCACAGTTACATTTTTATTCAATTATGTTTTGAAAATGTCTTGCGTCTAATGAAACGCGTAACTGCTATATATAAAATCTGATATATATGAATTATATATATATATATATTTGGAAAATAGGAGAAAAGTAACGGAGGGGACGCAACTGCTGTGAGCTAGTAGGAAACAACCATCCAGTTCCTAGACAAATACTGGTTTGGCCATGAATAAATCAAATATATGGTGCAGACCCTTGAAATAAATTGCATTAGTTCAAAGAGAAAGAATAAATCCTGGGAAAAAAATGAATACCAGGAAAAAAGACAGGGAATACAGCACTCTCTTGTAAAAAAAGGTTTTATTTAGCTCAAGAAAATATAATGAGGTGTATCCAAAAATGAGAGCTATAGTGGCTACAATAGAGATCAATCTCTGGCACCATTCATTTCAAGACTTGTTTGTCTCAGATACCTTCTAACCATAGGTAAATACACAATTGACCAAATAGTGTATATAGCGAAGGAATTTTCGTAGAAATAACAATTTGCAAACCTGACCGGTCAGGGGTAAGTGTTCATGCATGAACAGAATAAAGTTACATGCTAAGTAATAAGATGATAAGACAAAAATACAGCAGAGAACGTGACCTGCTGTCCTCTTATATCATAGCGAACATGAATATCTCAATATACACACTAAAATGTAAATGGGGTAATATTTGTAGGAAACCTTAGTCAGACTACTACACCCTGCTGCAAGCGGCACCTTAATATGTAAGGCTTGATGCCGGGCAGGTATACAAGTGGGATCTAAGTAGTTTCTGACAGTGTGCCCCAAAAAACATAGAATAATATAGTACAGATTAAGCATAGGCATACCAGTGTACATACATGTTTGTGCTAAGATATATTAGTGGGGAACAATTATCAAACTACTACACCCTGCTGCGTGCGGCACCTTGTATTATAAGGCTTAATGCCGGGCAGGTATAGTGATGGGATCTAAGTAGTTAGTGATAATGTACCCCAAAATATATACATTTGTCTTTAAATGCATGAACACTTACCCCTGACCGGTCAGGTTTGCAAATTGTTATTTCTACGAAAATTCCTTCGCTATATATACACTATTTGGTCAATTGTGTATTTACCTATGGTTAGAAGGTATCTGAGACAAACAAGTCTTGAAATGAATGGTGCCAGAGATTGATCTCTCTTGTAACCACTATAGCTCTCATTTTTGGATACACCTCATTATATTTTCTTGAGCTAAATAAAACCTTTTTTTTACAAAAGAGTGCTGTATTCCCTGTCTTTTTATCCTGGTATTCATTTTTTTTCCCAGGATTTATTCTTTCTCTTTGAACTCATGCAATATATATATATTTAAGGGATACTGAACCCAGTACTTTCTAATTTACTCCTATTATCAATATTTCTTTATTCTCTTGATCTACATTTATCCACCAATCAGCAAGCGCTACCCAGCTTCTAAACCAAAATGTGAAGGCTCTAAAGCTTACATTCCTGCTTTTTCAAATAAAGATACCAAGAGAAAGAAGAGAATTTAAAATAGGAGTAAATTAGAAAATTGCTTAAAATTGCATGCTCTAGCTGAATCGTTTAAGAAAAAAATTGGGTTTAGTGTCCCTTTACGTAAAAGAGACGATAGATACATTTTAAAATATAACAGTGTCTGCTACATAAACAGAATTAAACTGTAAACTCTTTGTAATGCAGCATTCAGTATCATAATTAGAGCTCAGTAGCTTGTCCTATGGTATGGTGCCTACCCAGGGTGCAGTCTTGTTTAACAATGACATCACCATGCTTCACAATGTATGCCTCATACCAAGTGTCTGTCTATCTATCCATACTCCCCATGCATAGTAATTTAAAAAATGCCTACTAAAATTACTTAAACATTTAACTTTTATCAGTAAGTTTGAGAGAATTAAAACAAAAACGTGTTGTTCCACAAACAATGTATAATGTTAAAACAAACAAAAATACACAGATTGGTATTCAGTCCCACAATACACTCCCTGTCCCTTTTGCATACCCCCCAACTGTCCCGATTTTCGCGGGACAGTCCCGATTTTAGGGGGCTGTCCCTCTGTCCCGAGTTGCTAGCCATCTGTCCCAATTTGCCCCAGGCATTTTAAAAAAAAAAAAAAAAAAAATTTTTTTTTTTTTTTTTAAAAAATTCTTTTGGGCCCATACTAAGAAGCAGCTGGCTTTGCTTTCACAGGGTTAGATACCTGTTTCCCTGTGGAAAAGGAATGGTGTGTGGGTTAAGCAGGAGTAAGAAGGCTGTATACACTCTGACCACGGGTAAAGGTGACCTCTCTAACCTACCTCTGGTAGTGATGATGTCTAACCCCTGGGGATAATACTAGCATGCCTTCAGTTTTATACAATGAGCAGTGCTAATACCAGGGTAACAAACAATGTGCTTGCCAACCCAGGACCCCATACAATGAATGTAGTGCGTGTCTCTATCTGTATCCATAACTGTGTGTGTGTATCTGTATGTATAAGTTTATGCTATGTAGTGTGTGTGTGTGTCTGCATGTATAAGTGTATACTATGTAGTGTCTGTGTATCTGCATGTATAAGTGTATGCTATGTAATGTGTGTGTGCATCTGCATGTATAAGTGTATGCTATGTAGTGTGTGTGTATCTTCATGTGTAAGTGTATGCTATGTAGTGTGTGTATCTTCATGTGTAAGTGTATGCTATGTAGTGTGTGTGTATCTGCATGTGTAAGTGTATGCTATGTAGTGTGTGTGTGTATCTGCATGTATAAGTGTATACTATGTAGTGTGTGTGTATCTACATGTATAAGTGTATACTATGTAGTGTCTGTGTATCTGCATGTATAAGTGTATGCTATGTAATGTGTGTGTGCATCTGCATGTATAAGTGTATGCTATGTAGTGTGTGTGTATCTTCATGTGTAAGTGTATGCTATGTAGTGTGTGTATCTTCATGTGTAAGTGTATGCTATGTAGTGTGTGTGTATCTGCATGTGTAAGTGTATGCTATGTAGTGTGTGTGTGTATCTGCATGTATAAGTGTATACTATGTAGTGTGTGTGTATCTTCATGTATAAGTGTATGCTATGTAGTGTGTGTGTATCTGCATGTGTAAGTGTATGCTATGTAGTGTGTGTGTGTATCTGCATGTATAAGTGTATACTATGTAGTGTGTGTGTATCTGCATGTATAAGTGTATGCTATGTAGTGTGTGTGTATCTGCATGTATAAGTGTATGCTATGTAGTGTGTGTGTATCTGCATGTGTAAGTGTATGCTATGTAGTGTGCTACTGTGCATTTTTGACTTTAAAGGCCAGAATTTAGAATATAAATGGGGAATGCAGAGAGCAGTTTTAAAGAATTTATTATTAAATGTCCGATTAAGATAAAAATATTTAGCAATGTCTTTGCTAAGGATAATTAAATACATAGCTCACATAGCCATACCAGTGGTTTGAGCTTGTGTTTGATTTGCTGCCTAAGTGTATTAAAATCTATGACTTTATTTAGAATTTTATTTATATTACTTTGGTCTTATGATTTTTTAAGCCCCGCCCACCACATGTCAATTTTTTGCCGCGGGGGGGGGGGGGTGTCCCTCTTTTGAATTTTGAAATGTTGGGAGGTATGCTTTTGGTATAGACAGTGTGCCGGACAGAGGAGACTCTCAGGAAATTGCACATTATTTTATCTCTGCCATATGGCCATACAGTAAGTAAGAATGTATTTACTATCTATACAAGTGTTTCCCATACTAATTCTGGCATGGAAACCACCGCTACCTTCATAAGCACGCTTCCTCTTTTCTTTTTTTACAGTGCCTAAATAATACCGTAAAAGATCTGCCTAAGGCAGCGTAACTGCAGCTGCTGCCCTTATGCTCCTTCAGCATCTGTTTACACAAAGACTACATTTTTGGGCAGCTTTCTTCAGGAACACAAAACAACATGAAATGAACAGCAACATTTTACAAAAATTGTACAAATTTTACAAAGTTTGTTGTAACAATATAAAATACATTATTCAGATAACTTAAAGGGACATAAAACCCCACATTTTTCTTTCATTATTAAGATAGAGCAGCGGTTTCCAACCTTCTTTCTCTCCCATACCCCTTGATTAGGCTTTTCATTTATGAGTACCCTCTCTCTTTATTACCCCCACCCATCCCTCAAAATAGAGGAGGCACTTTTTTTTTATAGGGGAGATGAGCTATACCTGAATGGCATACGACTGTACGTGTATCAACAGGATTAAGGCTCAGATCTCATTCTCAGGAGGAGCCCTGCTGTGTGGCTGGCGCCCCTGGCAGATGCCTGGTTGCCCCTAAACACGGCCTTGGGGGGGGGTCAAAGTGTAATGATCTTAAAAATAAATATTTACATTTGTGAGATAAGATCGATATTAACCACTCAGCCACTATGGATGATTTTAGTTGGAAGTGAAGCAATCTGAATCAAGCAAGCACTAGCGGCAGTACTTTACTTACCGGCACTGACTATAACTTATTTGCATACCGCCTCGCCTGTGTGACTCGCTACCTTCACGGCAATATGTTGTGCACGGGGGGTGGGTGGAGCAGGAGCCTAAGCTGTCTGGTGAAATAGGGTGATCATTAATATGTGGACCGGAGTCATCCACACCGGACCACACATTTCAGGTGCATTGGCTCCCATCTGCCTATATGCCAGGCCAGGACTTCACTTGTCACATTCCGGCTGAGCGCTCCTTCCTTCCACAGTTCCGCAATGGTTATTAGTTGATGGCCCATTAAGAGTACCCTCCCCCCGCATCTTCCGCCATTACCAACAATATTTTTGCATACCCCCAACCGGTCCGCCAAGTTACCCCCAGGTGTACACGTACCACAGGTTGGGAACTGCTGAGATGAAGCATGTGATTTTAAACAACTTTCCAAATTACTGATGTTATCAAATTTGCTTGATTCTCTTGGTATACTTTGTTGAAGGATCAGCTATGCACTACTAAGAGTTAGTTGAACACAACTGGTGAACCAATGAAAAGAGGCATTTGTGTACATCCACCAAACAGCAGCTAGCTTCCAGTAATGCATTGCTGTTCTTGAGCCTAGCTAGATATCATTTTCAAATATGGATACCAATTTATAGCAAACTAGTCCTAAAGCCCGTTCACACGGGCCATTTTTTGCAGGGTACAGCGGTCCCACCCCTTGCGCTCTCTCTCTCCCCCCCTCTCTTTTGCGCTTTCTTTCCCCCTCTCTTATAAGCTCTCTCTCTCCCCCTCTCTTTTGAGCTCTCTCTCTCCCCCTCTCTTTTGAGCTCTTTCTCTCCCCCTCTCTTTTGAGCTCTCTCTCTCCCCCTCTCTTTTGAGCTCTCTCTCTCCCCCTCTCTTTTGAGCTCTCTCTCTCCCCCTCTCTTTTGAGCTCTCTCTCTCTCCCCCCTCTCTTTTGAGCTCTCTCTCTCTCCCCCCTCTCTTTTGAGCTCTCTCTCCCCCCTCTCTTTTGAGCTCTCTCTCTCCCACCTGTCTTTTGCGCTCTCTCTCCCCCCTCTTTTGCGCTCTCTCTCTCCCCTCTTTTGCGCTCTCTCTCTCCCCCTCTCTTTTGTGATCTCTCTCTCCCCCCTCTCTTTTGTGCTCTCTCTCTCCCCCCTCTCTTTTGTGCTGTCTCTCTCCCCCCTCTCTTTTGCGCTCTCTCTCCCCCCTCTCTTTTGTGCTCCCCTCTCTTTTGCTCTGTCTCTCTCTCTCTCTCCCCTCTCTTTTGCTCTCTCTCTCTCCCCCCCCCCCTTTATTTTGCTCTCTCTCTCTCTCTCCCCCCTCTCTTTTGCTCTCTCTCTCCATCCCTCTCTTTTGCTCGCTCTCTCTCTCCCCCTCTCTTTTGCGCTTTCTTTCCCCCTCTCTTATGAGCTCTCTCTCTCCCCCTCTCTTTTGAGCTCTCTCTCTCCCCCCTCTCTTTTGCACTCTCTCTCTCTCTCTCTCCCCCTCTTTTGTGCTCTCTCTCACCCCTCTCTTTTGTGCTCTCTCTCACCCCTCTCTTTTGTGCTCTCTCTCACCCCTCTCTTTTGTGCTCTCTCTCACCCCTCTCTTTTGTGCTGTCTCTCTCCCCCTCTCTTTTGCGCTCTCTCTCTCCCCCCTCTCTTTTGCGCTCCCCTCTATTTTGCTCTCTCTCTCCCCCTCTATTTTGCTCTCTTTCTCTCTCTCTCTCTCTCTCTCTCTCTCTCTCTCTCTCTCTCTCCTCTCTTTTGCTCTCTCTCTCCTCTCTTTTGCTCTCTCTCTCCTCTCTTTTGCTCTCTCTCTCCATCCCTCTCTTTTGCTCGCTCTCTCCATCCCTCTTTCTCTCTCTCCATCCCTCTCTTTTGCTCTCGCTCTCTCTCTCTCTCTCTCTCTCTCTCTCTCTCTCTTTTGCTCTCTCTCTCTCTCTCTCTCTCTCCATCCCTCTCTTTTGCTCTCTCTCTCCATCCCTCTCTTTTGCTCTCTCTTTCTCTCCATCCCTCTCTTTTGCTCTCTCTTTGCTCTCTCTTTTGCCCTCTCTCTCTCTCTCTCCCCCCCTCTCTCCCCCCCTCTCTCCCCCCCTTTCTTTCTTTTTCTCTCTCTCTCCATCCCTCTCTTTTGCTCTCTCTCTCTCTCTCTCCATCCCTCTCTTTTGCTCTCGCTCTCTCTCTCCATCCCTCTCTTTTGCTCTCTCTCTCCATCTCTCTCTCTCCATCCCTCTCTTTTGCTCTCTCTCTCCATCCCTCTCTTTTGCTCTCTCTTGCGTTCTCTCTCCATTCTCTTTTGCTCTCTCCCCCCCTTTCTTTCTTTTTCTCTCTCTCTCTCTCTCTCTCTCTCTCTCTCTCTCTCTCTCTCTCTCTCTCTGTGTCTCTGTCTCTGTCTCTCTCTCTCTGTCTCTCTCTCTCTCTCTTTTGCTCTCTTGATCTCCCCTCTTGATCTCTCTCTCCCCTCTTGATCTCTCTCTCACCGGTTTTGAGCTCTCAGTCTGCACGGCCTTTCACGGGCCTGCCCCGCCCCTTCATGCTCGACCACGTGCCCTTCACGGACCTTCACGCTCGGCCACGTATTATTTTCAGATCATTGTTCTGTGATCATTGTCACAGAAAAAAAAAATCTTTCTTCCACGCAAAGAGCACCATTTAAAGGGACAGTAAATTCTGAATATTTCTGTCATACATATGAAAGAGCATTTTTTTAAATTATTACTTGCATGAAAAAGGTTAAGGTAAAGCTTTCTATTTCATTTTGACGCTAACATGAAGTGCATATGTGTACAACTGGGGATTGATTTCTCACTGGCTGATAAGCAGAACTTCCACTACCTTATTGGTGGATACTTGCAAACCTCAAAAGTCTAAAACCAAGAAAATAAATAAATAAGATAATAATACATTTTAAAATACCTCCTTTTTCTCTTGTTAAGTGTATCCAGTCCACGGATCATCCATTACTTATGGGATATTAACTCCTCCCCAACAGGAAGTGCAAGAGGATTCACCCAGCAGAGCTGCTATATAGCTCCTCCCCTAACTGCCATTCCCAGTCATTCTCTTGCACCCAACGAATAGATAGGATGTGTGAGAGGACTGTGGTGATTATACTTAGTTTCATACCTTCAATCAAAAGTTTGTTATTTTATAATAGCACCGGAGTGTGTTATTCCTTCTCTGGTAGAATTTGAAGAAGAATCTACCTGAGTTTTTCTATGATTTTAGCCGGAGTAGTTAAGATCATATTGCTGTTTCTCGGCCATCTGAGGAGAGGTAGACTTCAGATCAGGGGACAGCGGGCAGATTAATCTGCAAAGAGGTATGTAGCAGCTTATTATTTTCTGACAATGGAATTGATGAGAAAATTCTGCCATACCGATATAATGTAAACTCAGCCTTAAATGCAGTAGCAGCAACTGGTATCAGGCTGTCATGTATGTATATTTTACACTTCAGTATTCTGGGGAATGGCACTTCACTGGAATTATACTGTATGCATAAAACTTTAGCCTAATTTGCAGGGACTAGCAACAGGCTTTTTAATAACACTCAATTTATTAATGTTAAACGTTTTTTGCTGGCATGTAAAATCGTTTAATTTTCTGAGGTACTGGGTGAAAAAATGTTTTGGGCACTATTTTTTTCCACTTGGCAGTCGTTTTATTTAATTTATGACAGTTTACTGATCTCTCTCACTGTTATGTGTGAGGGGGAGGGGCCTTTTTTGGCGCTTTTGCTACGCATCAAAAAATTCAGTCAGAAGTTTATTGTCTTCCCTGCATGATCCGGTTCATCTCTACAGAACTCAGGGGTCTTCAAAACTTGTTTTGAGGGAGGTAATCACTCACAGCAGAGCTGTGAGATTGTAGTTGACTGTGATAAAAAAACGTTTATTTCTGTATTTTTTTTTTTTTTTTTTTTTCTGCTATCAGGGTTAGTTATCCTTTGCTAATGGGAGCAATCCTTTGCTAAAATTGTGTTTTTTACAAAGATTTGATGCTATAACTTTTCAGTTTATTAATTTTCAACTGTCATAACTTTTTCTGTGCTTCTTATAGGCACAGTACGTTTTCATATTATAGTAAATTACTTGAAAAGTATTTCCAAGTTGCTAGTTTATTTGCTAGTGTGTTAAACATGTCTGATTCAGAGGAAGATATCTGTGCTATATGTGCTAAAGCCAAAGTGGAGCCCAATAGAAATTTATGTACTAACTGTATTGATGCTACTTTAAATAAAAGTCAATCTGTACAAATTGAACATATTTCACCAAACAACGAGGGGAGAGTTATGCCGACTAACTCGCCTCACGTGTCAGTACCTGCATCTCCCGCTCGGGAGGTGCGTGATATTGTAGCGCCGAGTACATCTGGGCGGCCATTACAAATCACATTACAGGATATGGCTACTGTTATGACTGAAGTTTTGGCTAAATTACCAGAACTAAGAGGTAAGCGTGATCACTCTGGGGTGAGAACAGAGTGCGCTGATAATATTAGGGCCATGTCAGACACTGCGTCACAATTTGCAGAACATGAGGACGGAGAGCTTCATTCTGCGGGTGACGGTTCTGATCCAAACAAACTGGATTCAGATATTTCAAATTTTAAATTTAAGCTGGAAAACCTCCGTGTATTACTAGGGGAGGTGTTAGCGGCTCTGAATGATTGTAACACAGTTGCAATACCAGAGAAAATGTGTAGGTTGGATAAATATTTTGCGGGACCGGCGAGTACTGACGTTTTTCCTATACCTAAGAGACTTACTGAAATTGTTACTAAGGAGTGGGATAGACCCGGTGTGCCGTTCTCACCCCCTCCGATATTTAGAAAGATGTTTCCAATAGACGCCACCACACGGGACTTATGGCAAACGGTCCCCTAAGGTGGAGGGAGCAGTTTCTACTTTAGCTAAGCGTACCACTATCCCGGTGGAGGATAGCTGTGCCTTTTCAGATCCAATGGATAAAAAGTTAGAGGGTTACCTTAAGAAAATGTTTGTTCAACAAGGTTTTATATTGCAACCTCTTGCATGCATTGCGCCTGTCACGGCTGCAGCAGCATTTTGGTTTGAGTCTCTGGAAGAGACACTTGAATCAGCTCCATTAGATGAGATTACACACAAGCTTAAAGCCCTTAAGTTAGCTAACTCATTTATTTCAGATGCCGTAGTACATTTAACTAAACTTACGGCTAAGAATTCCGGATTCGCCATTCAGGCACGCAGAGCACTGTGGCTAAAATCCTGGTCAGCTGACGTTACTTCTAAATCTAAATTGCTTAATATACCTTTCAAAGGGCAGACCTTATTCGGGCCCGGGTTGAAAGAAATTATCGCTGACATTACAGGAGGTAAAGGCCATGCCCTGCCTCAAGACAGAGCCAAACCTAAGGCTAGACAGTCTAATTTTCGTTCCTTTCGTAATTTCAAAGCAGGAGCAGCATCAACTTCCTCTGCACCAAAACAGGAAGGAGCTGTTGCTCGCTACAGACAAGGCTGGAGACCTAACCAGTCCTGGAACAAGGGCAAGCAGGCCAGGAAACCTGCTGCTGCCCCTAAGACAGCATGAATCGAGGGCCCCCCGATCCGGGAACGGATCTAGTGGGGGGCAGACTTTCTCTCTTCGCCCAGGCTTGGGCAAGAGATGTCCAGGATCCCTGGGCGTTAGAGATCATATCTCAGGGATACCTTCTAGACTTCAAATTCTCTCCCCCAAGAGGGAGATTTCATCTGTCAAGGTTGTCAACAAACCAAATAAAGAAAGAGGCGTTTCTACGCTGCGTACAAGATCTTTTATTAATGGGAGTGATCCATCCGGTTCCGCGGTCGGAACAAGGACAAGGGTTTTACTCAAATCTGTTTGTGGTTCCCAAAAAAGAGGGAACTTTCAGGCCAATCTTGGATTTAAAGATCCTAAACAAATTCCTAAGAGTTCCATCGTTCAAAATGGAAACTATTCGGACAATTTTACCCATGATCCAAAAGGGTCAGTACATGACCACAGTAGATTTAAAGGATGCTTACCTTCACATACCGATTCACAAAGATCATTACCGGTATCTAAGGTTTGCCTTTCTAGACAGGCATTACCAGTTTGTAGCTCTTCCATTCGGATTGGCTACGGCTCCGAGAATCTTCACAAAGGTTCTGGGTGCTCTTCTGGCGGTACTAAGACCGCGAGGAATTGCGGTAGCTCCGTACCTAGACGACATTCTGATACAAGCTTCAAGCTTTCAAACTGCCAAGTCTCATACAGAGTTAGTACTGGCATTTCTAAGGTCGCATGGATGGAAGGTGAACGAAAAGAAGAGTTCTCTCTTTCCACTCACAAGAGTTCCCTTCTTGGGGACTCTTATAGATTCTGTAGAAATGAAGATTTACCTGACAGAAGACAGGTTAACAAAGCTTCAAAATGCATGCCGTGTCCTTCATTCCATTCAACACCCGTCAGTAGCTCAATGCATGGAGGTGATCGGCTTAATGGTAGCAGCAATGGACATAGTACCCTTTGCACGCCTACATCTCAGACCGCTGCAATTGTGCATGCTAAGTCAGTGGAATGGGGATTACTCAGACTTGTCCCCTACTCTGAATCTGGATCAAGAGACCAGAAATTCTCTTCTATGGTGGCTTTCTCGGCCACATCTGTCCAGGGGGATGCCATTCAGCAGGCCGGACTGGACAATTGTAACAACAGACGCCAGCCTACTAGGTTGGGGCGCTGTCTGGAATTCTCTGAAGGCTCAGGGACAATGGAATCAGGAGGAGAGTCTCCTACCAATAAACATTCTGGAATTGAGAGCAGTTCTCAATGCCCTTCTGGCTTGGCCCCAGTTAACAACTCGGGGGTTCATCAGGTTTCAGTCGGACAACATCACGACTGTAGCTTACATCAATCATCAGGGAGGGACAAGAAGCTCCCTAGCAATGATGGAAGTATCAAAGATAATTCGCTGGGCAGAGTCTCACTCTTGCCACCTGTCAGTAATCCACATCCCTGGGGTGGAGAACTGGGAGGCGGATTTCTTAAGTCGTCAGACTTTTCATCCGGGGGGAGTGGGAACTTCATCCGGAGGTCTTTGCCCAAATACTTCGACGTTGGGGCAAACCAGAGATAGATCTCATGGCGTCTCGACAGAACGCCAAGCTTCCTCGTTACGGGTCCAGATCCAGGGATCCGGGAGCGGTTCTGATAGATGCTTTGACAGCACCTTGGACCTTCGGGATGGCTTATGTGTTTCCACCCTTCCCGATGCTTCCTCGATTGATTGCCAGAATCAAACAGGAGAGAGCATCAGTGATTCTAATAGCGCCTGCATGGCCACGCAGGACTTGGTATGCAGATCTAGTGGACATGTCATCCTGTCCACCTTGGTCGCTACCTC
Organism: Bombina bombina; assembly: GCF_027579735.1. Taxonomy (NCBI): domain Eukaryota; kingdom Metazoa; phylum Chordata; class Amphibia; order Anura; family Bombinatoridae; genus Bombina; species Bombina bombina. Next base: position 728,374,137 of record NC_069504.1, read on the forward strand.
TGAAACAGGACCTTCTGATCCAGGGTCCCTTCAAACATCAAAATCTAATTTCTCTGAAGCTGACTGCTTGGAAATTGAACGCTTGATTTTATCAAAACGTGGTTTTTCTGAGTCAGTTATTGATACCTTAATACAGGCTAGGAAGCCTGTTACCAGAAAGATTTACCATAAGATATGGCGCAATTACTTATATTGGTGCGAATCCAAGAGTTACTCATGGAGTAAGGTTAGGATTCCGAGGATATTGTCTTTTCTACAAGAAGGTTTAGAAAAGGGTTTATCCGCTAGTTCCTTAAAGGGACAGATTTCAGCTCTGTCCATTCTTTTACACAAACGTCTGTCAGAAGTTCCGGACGTTCAAGCTTTTTGTCAGGCTTTAGCTAGGATCAAGCCTGTGTTTAAAACTGTTGCTCCACCATGGAGTTTGAACTTAGTTCTTAATGTTTTACAGGGGGTTCCGTTTGAACCCCTTCATTCCATTGATATCAAGTTGTTATCTTGGAAAGTTCTGTTTTTAATGGCGATTTCCTCGGCTCGAAGAGTCTCTGAGTTATCTGCCTTACATTGTGATTCTCCTTATCTGATTTTTCATTCAGACAAGGTAGTTCTGCGTACTAAACCTGGGGTCCTACCTAAGGTGGTCACTAACAGGAATATCAATCAAGAGATTGTGGTTCCATCTTTGTGTCCTAATCCTTCTTCGAAAAAGGAACGTCTGCTACACAATCTAGATGTAGTCCGTGCCCTGAAATTTTATCTACAGGCAACTAAGGATTTTCGACAAACGTCTTCCCTGTTTGTCGTTTATTCTGGTCAGAGGAGAGGTCAAAAAGCTTCGGCTACCTCTCTCTCCTTTTGGCTTCGTAGCATAATACGGTTAGCCTATGAGACTGCTGGACAGCAGCCTCCTGAAAGAATTACAGCACATTCTACTAGAGCTGTGGCTTCCACTTGGGCCTTTAAGAATGAGGCTTCTGTTGAACAGATTTGCAAGGCTGCAACTTGGTCTTCTCTTCATACTTTTTCCAAATTTTACAAATTTGACACTTTTGCTTCTTCGGAGGCTGTTTTTTGTGAGAAAGGTTCTTCAGGCAGTGGTTCCTTCCGTATAAAGAGCCTGCCTGTCCCTCCCGTCATCCGTGTACTTTAGCTTTGGTATTGGTATCCCATAAGTAATGGATGATCCGTGGACTGGATACACTTAACAAGAGAAAACATAATTTATGCTTACCTGATAAATTTGTTTCTCTTGTAGTGTATCCAGTCCACGGCCCGCCCTGTCACTTTAAGGCAGGTAATTTTTCCATTAAACTACAGTCACCACTGCACCCTATGGTTTTCCTTTCTCTGCATGTTTTCGGTCGAATGACTGGTAATGGCAGTTAGGGGAGGAGCTATATAGCAGCTCTGCTGGGTGAATCCTCTTGCACTTCCTGTTGGGGAGGAGTTAATATCCCATAAGTAATGGATGATCCGTGGACTGGATACACTACAAGAGAAACAAATTTATCAGGTAAGCATAAATTATGTTTTTTCTTTTTACATGAAACAAAGAAAAAATACTTTAACATGTGTTGATTTTTTTTTGTCTAAAAAAATAATAAAAGCATTTATGTTTAAATTAAACTAATTATTATTATTATCAGTTATTTGTAGAGCGCTAAACTAATACAGCAATATCGGTTGTGTACTTTCTACTTATGTTTAATGGCTGATATGTACGTACTAATGCTTATATGGGTAATACAACATTTTTGAATGCATTGGAAAAAAGCTTAAAGTGAAAACAATCGATTAAAAACAGGGGCACTTTAATTCATCAAAATTTACATTTCACTCCTGTTGAGAAAAAAAAAACTTACCTTTTAATCTTCACAGCAGCCCCAGCTTCCTCCACCCGTCGCAAAGCCTCTTCCTGGGTCTAAAATAAGGAATCCGGCTTCCTCCAATCACGGTGTTGAATCAGACACTGATTCCCCGGGGGGGGTAGCCATGATTGGAGGATGACCTATCCATCATTTCTGACATCAGAAATGACTTGCAATGACCGGCGGAAGCTGGAGCTGCTGTGAAGATTAAAAGGTAAGGGGTTTTTTCTCAACAGGAGTGAAATGTAAATTTTGATGAATTAAAGTGCCCCTGTTTTTAATCGAATTTTTAAAAACCAGGCACTTTAGCATCAAAATTGACATTCACTTTAAAGGGAAATGAAACCCGTAAAAATTTATTTTGTTATTCAGACAGAGCGTATCATTTTTTAAAAAAAGTTTCCAATTTACTTATATTATCAAATTTGCTTTGTTTTTATGATATTCTTTGTTGAAGAGATACCTAGGTAGTTGTCTGGAGCACTTCATGAGAGGGAATATTGCTGCCCTCTGGTGCTGTGTGCAAATGGATAACATTCCTGCAAAACTGCTGCCATATAGTGAGCTTTTTCAACAAAAGATACCAAGAGAATGAAGTAAATTAGACTGTTGTTTAAAATTGCATGCTCTATCTGAATCGTGAAAGAAACATTTTGGGCTTCATGTCCCTTTAATTATGTGACTTATACAGTAATACTCTGTACAGTATTACATCATTATACACACTATATGTATGTGGACACCTGATTATCACGCATATATGAGCTTGTTGGATATCCCATTTAAACATCATGAGTATTAATATGAAGTTGGTTCCCCTTTGCATTTATAACAGGGAAGGCTGTCCACAAGATTTAAAAGTGCATTTGTGGTATCCATTCAGCAAAAAGAGCATTTGTAAGATCAGGCACTGATGTTGGACAAGAAGGTCTGGCTTGCAATAGGCATTCCAAATTATCCCAAAGGTGTTTAATAGGGTTGAGGTCAGGTCTTTGTGCAGGCCACCTGGGTTCCTCCACACCAGACTTGTCAAACCTTTTCTTCATGGACCTCACTTTGTGCACAGGGGCACAGTCATGCTGGAACAGGAACGGGCCATCTCCAAGCTGTTAAAACAAAGTTGGAAGCTCCCAATTGTCTAAAATATCTAGGCACTATGTATTCTGTAGATAGCATTCTTCCTTCAGCCTGCCAGATAGTGCAGCATGATCACTCCAGAGAGCAGGGTTCCACTGCTCCAGAGTCTAGTGGCAGTGGGCTTTACACCACTCTTGCCAACACAAGGCATTACACAAGTGATACAAGGCTTGTATACAGCTACTTGATCATAGAAACCCATTTTATGAAGGTCCAATGGCAGTTTGGAACTCTGTAGTAAGTGTTGCAACAGATTATAAGCGTTTTTAAGCACTTGGCTTCCCAGCTCTTATAGTTTGCCTGGTCTGGGCTGTTGTTGCTTCTAGATGCTTTCACTTTGCAATAATAGCACTTACAATTGACTGGGGCAGAAATAGTAGGGCAAAAATTTCACAAAATCACTTGTGCCAAAAGTGGTATTCTGTGACAGCTCATTAGTATGGCCCACTGTATTGTCAGTGTTTGTCTACGGAGATATCATGGTTATTTGCTGGATTTTATGCACCTGTTTGCAATGGATGTGATTAAAACACATGAACTCAATAAATTGTAGGGGTGTCCACATACTTGAGGCCATATAGTGTATGCTTTTCATCAATGAATACCAAGAGAACAAAGTAAATCGGATAATAGAAGTGAATTTAAAAGTGTCTTAAAATGGCATGCTCTATCTGAACCATTAAAGCTTAATATTGACTTCCATATTCCTTTAAATTTGGACCTCATGTCCATTTAAATATAAGGGACTTTGTCATTGTATCTCTCATCTAAGTGTTTTACTAAAATTGCCAGGGCTCATAAATCCTTGCAGTATTTAAAATGCTGGTGCACTGAGAATATCTAGCTATGCTTCACATGCACAGAAAAATGCCAAAGTGGTAACTTTTTCTGGAAGCATTTTTGCCTATACATGTATATTGCAAATATGTTTCTATCCAAAGATTTAATTAATCTTTGTGCATTTCAATTTTTTTCTTAAGCAGGAAGAGTCCACAGCTGCATTCATTACTTTTAGGGAATTCAGAACCTGGCCACCAGGAGGAGGCAAAGACACCCCAGCCAAAGGCTTCAAATACCTTCCCCACTTCCCTCATCCCCCAGTCATTCTTTGCCTTTCATCACAGAGAAGTGTCAGAAGTTCGAGATAGTCTCTTATAGAGGGTAGTACTCTTCAAAATGGGACTGGAGTTTTAAGTAATCCTGTCAGCCTCTCAGTGAGAGCATGCATAAAGGTTAGAGTCCAGAGATGCAGGGAGAGTCTTTCTGCGAGACCATCCTGACTCATATTAACAGCTCTTTGGCAATCAGCGTTGACGAGTTTCACTGCCTGCCTTTCTTCACTCAAGTCCATGTCAGAAGCGAGGCTACTATCTGTCACACTTGAAGGGCCGTGTTCCTGTTCCACGCCGCAGATTCCGGTAAGATTATTTCATTATATGAATGTAATGGTAACGAGAGAAGGAAGGGTCCCAGTGGGACTCCTTTTATCTTAAAATAGGAATCATAGGTTAATATCTCCTGCGGGGGGTTATTGAACAGGGGGGGACTTAAATCATGTTTGTTATGTGGTTCTATCTGCTAATGTGTAGTAATACTTTGGCTCATGACTTTTCAGAACATAACGGCCTTATCATCAATTGGCTCAATCTCTTTAGATTTGCGCGCTCTTTTTGTGACTGGTACTGTGCACCTCTTGACTGGGTGTGGTTGCGTTGTTTTTCACTTCCGTATGCTGACTGTGTGGCGACAGAGAGTCTGCTCGTTGGTTGTCTGGTTCACAGGAGGTGGTGAGTGCCCCAGCCATTGGGTGTGTAAAAAGGGTGCCAGTTAGTGTTTGTCATTTTTGTAATCCCAAGATTATGGAGGATTCTGGTTTTCTTTTACAAGATATGACGAGTCCACGGATTTCATCTTTACTTATGGGATATCGCCTCCTGGTCAGCAGGAGGAGGCAAAGCGCTCCACAGCAGAGCTGCATAAATAGCTCCTCCCTTCCCCCCCAACCCAGTCATTCTCTTTGCCTGTTAGTGATAGGAGTGAGGTAAAGTGAGGTGTTAGTTTAGATTCTTTAATCAATATTTTGGAGTTGAGGGCAATATTCAATGCTCTTCAGATTTGGCTTCAGTTGGCTTCGGCCAAAATCATCCGGTTTCAGTCGGACAACATCACGACTGTGGCTTACATCAATCAGGGAGGAACAAGGAGTTCCTTAGCGATGACAGAAGTATCCAAGATAATTCGGTGGGCAGAGGCTCACTCTTGTTATCTGTCGGCAATCTACATCCCAGGAGTGGACAACTGGGAGGCGGATTTTTTGAGCAGACAGACGTTTCATCCGGGGGAATGGGAACTCCATCCGGAGGTCTTCGCCACCCTGATTCTCAGGTAGGGCAGACCGGATTTGGATCTGATGGCGTCTCATCAGAATGCCAAACTTCCAAGATACGGATCCAGGTCCAGGGATCCTCAGGCCGAACTGATTTATGCCTTGGTAGTGCCTTGGTCGTTCAACCTAGCTTATGTGTTTCCACCGTTTGCTCTCCTTCCCAGGGTGATTGCACGGATCAAACAGGAGAGGGCTTCGGTAATTCTAATGGCTCCTGCATGGCCTCACAGGACTTGGTATGCCGATCTAGTGGACATGTCCTCTCTGCCGCCGTGGAAGCTTCCATTGAGGCATAACCTTCTCATTCAGGGACCCTTCCATCATCCGAATCTAATTTCTCTGCAGCTGACTGCTTGGAGATTGAACGCTTGATTTTATCTAAGCGAGGGTTCTCTGATTCGGTCATTGATACCTTGATTCAGGCGCGCAAGCCTGTTACTAGAAAAATTTACCATAAGATATGGCATAAATATCTTTATTAGCGTGAATCCAGGGGCTACACATGGAGTAGGGTTAGGATTCCCAGGATTTTATCTTTTCTCCAAGACGGATTGGAGAAAGGGTTGTCAGCAAGTTCCTTAAAGGGACAGATTTCTGCTTTGTCTATTTTGCTACACAAGCGTCTGGCAGATGTTCCAGATGTTCAATCTTTTTGTCAGGCCCTGACTAGAATCCGGCCTGTGTTTAGACCAATTGCTCCTCCTTGGAGTTTGAATTTAGTTCTTAATGTTCTTCAAGGGGTTCCGTTTGAACCTATGCATTCCATAGATATTAAGTTATTATCTTGGAAAGTTTTTTTGTTTTTGGTTGCTATTTCTCTTGTAAGGTGTATCCAGTCCACGGATCATCCATTACTTGTGGGATATTCTCATTCCCAACAGGAAGTTGCAAGAGGACACCCCCAGCAGAGCTGTAATATAGCTCCTCCCCTAACTGTCATACCCAGTCATTCTCTTGCAACTCTCAACAAGCTAGGACGTTGTAGGAGAGAGTGGTTAAATATAGCTAGTTTATTTTCTTCAATCAAAAGTTTGTTATTTTTAAATAGTACCGGAGTTGTGCTATTTTATCTCAGGCAGTAAATAGAAGAAGAATCTGCCTGAGGTTTCTATGATCTTAGCAGGTTGTAACTAAGATCCATTGCTGTTCTCCCATATGTCTGAGGGGATTACATAGATGAGGTAAAACTTCAGCGAGAGAATGGCGTGCAGTTTATTCTGCTATCAGGTATGTGCAGTTATAATTTTTTCTAGAGATGGAAAACACTAGAAAATGCTGCTGATACCGGATTAATGTAAGTTAAGCCTGAATACAGTGATTTAATAACGACTGGTATCATGCTTACTCCCAGGGGTAATACCCTTATGATATTGCAATATAAAACGTTTGCTGGCATGTTTAATCGTTTGTATATATGCTTTGGTGATAAAACTTTATTGGGGCCTAGTTTTTTCCACATGGCTGGCTTAAATTTAAACTAGAAACAGTTTCCTGAGGCTTTCCACTGTTGTAGTATAAAAGTTACAGTTGGTGCAGTTAAAATTACAAACTGTGACATCCAGCTTCCCTCAAAGGCCCTCTGAATGCTATAGGACATCTCTAAAGGGCCCAAAGGCTTTCCAAAGTTGTTTATTGGGGAAGGTAGGGCCACAGCTTGCTGTGGCAGTTGGTTGTGATTGTTAAAAAACGTCTATTTCGTTTTTTTGATCCGTTTTTTGAACTAAGGGGTTAATCATCCATTTGCAAGTGGGTGCAATGCTCTGTTAGCCTATTATACACACTGTAAAAATTTCGTTTGATTTACTGCATTTTTCCCTGTTTTTCAAATCCTGACAAAATTTGTTTCTCTTAAAGGCACAGTACCGTTTTTTATATTTGCTTGTTAACTTGATTTAAAGTGTTTTCCAAGCTTGCTAGTCTCATTGCTAGTCTGTATAAACATGTCTGACATAGAAGAAACTCCTTGTTTATTATGTTTAAAAGCCATGGTGGAACCCCCTCTTAGAATGTGTACCAAATGTACTGATTTCATTTTATGCAATAAAGATCATTTCTCCAACATAGGTGTGTCCGGTCCACGGCGTCATCCTTACTTGTGGGATATTCTCTTCCCCAACAGGAAATGGCAAAGAGCCCAGCAAAGCTGGTCACATGATCCCTCCTAGGCTCCGCCTACCCCAGTCATTCTCTTTGCCGTTGTACAGGCAACATCTCCACGGAGATGGCTTAGAGTTTTTTAGTGTTTAACTGTAGTTTTTATTATTCAATCAAGAGTTTGTTATTTTGAAATAGTGCTGGTATGTACTATTTACTCAGAAACAGAAAAGAGATGAAGATTTCTGTTTGTATGAGGAAAATGATTTTAGCAACCGTCACTAAAATCCATGGCTGTTCCACACAGGACTGTTGAGAGCAATTAACTTCAGTTGGGGGAACAGTGTGCAGTCTCTTGCTGCTTGAGGTATGACACATTCTAACAAGACGATGTAATGCTGGAAGCTGTCATTTTCCCTATGGGATCCGGTAAGCCATGTTTATTACGATCGTAAATAAGGGCTTCACAAGGGCTTATTAAGACTGTAGACTTTATTTGGGCTAAATCGATTCATTATTAACATATATTTAGCCTTGAGGAATCATTTTATCTGGGTATTTTGATATATTGATATCGGCAGGCACTGTATTAGACACCTTATTCTTTAGGGGCTTTCCCAAAGCATAAGCAGAGCCTCATTTTCGCGCCGGTGTTGCGCACTTGTTTTTGAGAGGCATGGCATGCAGTCGCATGTGAGAGGAGCTCTGATACTTAGAAAGGACTTTCTGAAGGCGTCATTTGGTATCGTATTCCCCTTTGGGCTTGGTTGGGTCTCAGCAAAGCAGATACCAGGGACTGTAAAGGGGTTAAAGTTCAAAACGGCTCCGGTTCCGTTATTTTATGGGTTAAAGCTTCCAAATTTGGTGTGCAATACTTTTAAGGCTTTAAGACACTGTGGTGAAAATTTGGTGAATTTTGAACAATTCCTTCATGTTTTTTCGCAATTGCAGTAATAAAGTGTGTTCAGTTTAAAATTTAAAGTGACAGTAACGGTTTTATTTTAAAACGTTTTTTGTACTTTGTTATCAAGTTTATGCCTGTTTAACATGTCTGAACTACCAGATAGACTGTGTTCTGAATGTGGGGAAGCCAGAATTCCTATTCATTTAAATAAATGTGATTTATGTGAAAATGACAATGATGCCCAAGATGATTCCTCAAGTGAGGGGAGTAAGCATGGTACTGCATCATTCCCTCCTTCGTCTACACGAGTCTTGCCCACTCAGGAGGCCCCTAGTACATCTAGCGCGCCAATACTCCTTACTATGCAACAATTAACGGCTGTAATGGATAATTCTGTCAAAAACATTTTAGCCAAAATGAACACTTATCAGCGTAAGCGCGGCTGCTCTGTTTTAGATACTGAAGAGCATGACGACGCTGATAATAATATTTCTGAAGGGCCCCTAACCCAGTCTGACGGGGCCAGGGAGGTTTTGTCTGAGGGAGAAATTACTGATTCAGGGAACATTTCTCAACAGGCTGAACCTGATGTGATTGCATTTAAATTTAAGTTGGAACATCTCCACATTCTGCTTAAGGAGGTATTATCCACTCTGGATGATTGTGACAAGTTGGTCATCCCAGAGAAACTATGTAAAATGGACAAGTTCCTAGAGGTGCCGGGGCTCCCAGAAGCTTTTCCTATACCCAAGCGGGTGGCGGACATTGTTAATAAAGAATGGGAAAGGCCCGGTATTCCTTTCGTCCCTCCCCCCATATTTAAAAAATTGTTTCCTATGGTCGACCCCAGAAAGGACTTATGGCAGACAGTCCCCAAGGTCGAGGGAGCGGTTTCCACTTTAAACAAACGCACCACTATACCCATAGAGGATAGTTGTGCTTTCAAAGATCCTATGGATAAAAAATTAGAAGGTTTGCTTAAAAAGATGTTTGTTCAGCAAGGTTACCTTCTACAACCTATTTCATGCATTGTCCCTGTCGCTACAGCCGCATGTTTCTGGTTTGATGATCTGATAAAGGCGGCTCGATAGTGATTCTCCTCCTTTGGAGGAGATTATGGACAGAATCAATGCTCTCAAATTGGCTAATTCTTTCACCCTAGACGCCACTTTGCAATTGGCTAGGTTAGCGGCTAAGAATTCTGGGTTTGCTATTGTGGCGCGCAGAGCGCTTTGGTTGAAATCTTGGTCGGCTGATGCGTCTTCCAAGAACAAGCTACTTAACATTCCTTTCAAGGGGAAAACGCTGTTTGGCCCTGACTTGAAAGAGATTATCTCTGATATCACTGGGGGTAAGGGCCACGCCCTTCCTCAGGATCGGCCTTTCAAGGCCAAAAATAAACCTAATTTTCGTCCCTTTCGTAGAAACGGACCAGCCCAAGGTGCTACGTCCTCTAAGCAAGAGGGTAATACTTCTCAAGCCAAGCCAGCTTGGAGACCAATGCAAGGCTGGAACAAGGGAAAGCAGGCCAAGAAACCTGCCACTGCTACCAAGACAGCATGAAATGTTGGCCCCCGATCCGGGACCGGATCTGGTGGGGGGCAGACTCTCTCTCTTCGCTCAGGCTTGGGCAAGAGATGTTCTGGATCCTTGGGCGCTAGAAATAGTCTCCCAAGGTTATCTTCTGGAATTCAAGGGACTTCCCCCAAGGGGGAGGTTCCACAGGTCTCAGTTGTCTTCAGACCACATAAAAAGACAGGCATTCTTACATTGTGTAGAAGACCTGTTAAAAATGGGAGTGATTCATCCTGTTCCATTAAGAGAACAAGGGATGGGGTTCTACTCCAATCTGTTCATAGTTCCCAAAAAAGAGGGAACGTTCAGACCAATCTTAGATCTCAAGATCTTAAACAAGTTTCTCAAGGTTCCATCGTTCAAGATGGAAACCATTCGAACTATTCTTCCTTCCATCCAGGAAGGTCAATTCATGACCACGGTGGATTTAAAGGATGCGTATCTACATATTCCTATCCACAAGGAACATCATCGGTTCCTAAGGTTCGCATTCCTGGACAAACATTACCAGTTCGTGGCGCTTCCTTTCGGATTGGCCACTGCTCCAAGGATTTTCACAAAGGTACTAGGGTCCCTTCTAGCTGTGCTAAGACCAAGGGGCATTGCTGTAGTACCTTACTTGGACGACATTCTGATTCAAGCGTCGTCCCTTCTTCAAGCAAAGGCTCACACGGACATTGTCCTGGCCTTTCTCAGATCTCACGGATGGAAAGTGAACGTGGAAAAGAGTTCTCTATCCCCGTCAACAAGGGTTCCCTTCTTGGGAACAATAATAGACTCCTTAGAAATGAGGATTTTTCTGACAGAGGCCAGAAAAACAAAACTTCTAGACTCTTGTCGGATACTTCATTCCGTTCCTCTTCCTTCCATAGCTCAGTGCATGGAAGTGATCGGGTTGATGGTAGCGGCAATGGACATAGTTCCTTTTGCGCGCATTCATCTAAGACCATTACAACTGTGCATGCTCAGTCAGTGGAATGGGGACTATACAGACTTGTCTCCGAAGATACAAGTAAATCAGAGGACCAGAGATTCACTCCGTTGGTGGCTGTCCCTGGACAACCTGTCACAAGGGATGACATTCCGCAGACCAGAGTGGGTCATTGTCACGACCGACGCCAGTCTGATGGGCTGGGGCGCGGTCTGGGGATCCCTGAAAGCTCAGGGTCTTTGGTCTCGGGAAGAATCTCTTCTACCGATAAACATTCTGGAACTCAGAGCGATATTCAATGCTCTCAAGGCTTGGCCTCAGCTAGCGAGGGCCAAGTTCATACGGTTTCAATCAGACAACATGACAACTGTTGCGTACATCAACCATCAGGGGGGAACAAGGAGTTCCCTAGCGATGGAAGAAGTGACCAAAATCATTCTATGGGCGGAGTCTCACTCCTGCCACCTGTCTGCTATCCACATCCCAGGAGTGGAAAATTGGGAAGCGGACTTTCTGAGTCGTCAGACATTGCATCCGGGGGAGTGGGAACTCCATCCGGAAATCTTTGCCCAAGTCACTCAGCTGTGGGGCATTCCAGACATGGATCTGATGGCCTCTCGTCAGAACTTCAAGGTTCCTTGCTACGGGTCCAGATCCAGGGATCCCAAGGCGGCTCTAGTGGATGCACTAGTAGCACCTTGGACCTTCAAACTAGCTTATGTGTTCCCGCCGTTTCCTCTCATCCCCAGGCTGGTAGCCAGGATCAATCAGGAGAGGGCGTCGGTGATCTTGATAGCTCCTGCGTGGCCACGCAGGACTTGGTATGCAGATCTGGTGAATATGTCATCGGCTCCACCTTGGAAGCTACCTTTGAGACGAGACCTTCTTGTTCAGGGTCCGTTCGAACATCCGAATCTGGTTTCACTCCAGCTGACTGCTTGGAGATTGAACGCTTGATTTTATCGAAGCGAGGGTTCTCAGATTCTGTTATCGATACTCTTGTTCAGGCCAGAAAGCCTGTAACTAGAAAGATTTACCACAAAATTTGGAAAAAATATATCTGTTGGTGTGAATCTAAAGGATTCCCTTGGGACAAGGTTAAGATTCCTAGGATTCTATCCTTCCTTCAAGAAGGATTGGAAAAGGGTTTATCTGCAAGTTCCCTGAAGGGACAGATTTCTGCCTTGTCGGTGTTACTTCACAAAAAACTGGCTGCTGTGCCAGATGTTCAAGCCTTTGTTCAGGCTCTGGTTAGAATTAAGCCTGTTTACAAACCTTTGACTCCTCCTTGGAGTCTCAATTTAGTTCTTTCAGTTCTTCAGGGGGTTCCGTTTGAACCCTTGCATTCCGTTGATATTAAGTTATTATCTTGGAAAGTTTTGTTTTTAGTTGCAATTTCTTCTGCCAGAAGAGTTTCAGAATTATCTGCTCTGCAGTGTTCTCCTCCTTATCTGGTGTTTCATGCAGATAAGGTGGTTTTACGTACTAAACCTGGTTTTCTTCCAAAAGTTGTTTCTAACAAAAACATTAACCAGGAGATTATCGTACCTTCTCTGTGTCCGAAACCAGTTTCAAAGAAGGAACGTCTGTTGCACAATTTGGATGTTGTTCGCGCTCTAAAATTCTATTTAGATGCTACAAAGGATTTTAGACAAACATCTTCCTTGTTTGTTGTTTATTCCGGTAAAAGGAGAGGTCAAAAAGCAACTTCTACCTCTCTCTCTTTTTGGATTAAAAGCATCATCAGATTGGCTTACGAGACTGCCGGACGGCAGCCTCCCGAAAGAATCACAGCTCATTCCACTAGGGCTGTGGCTTCCACATGGGCCTTCAAGAACGAGGCTTCTGTTGATCAGATATGTAGGGCAGCGACTTGGTCTTCACTGCACACTTTTACCAAATTTTACAAGTTTGATACTTTTGCTTCTTCTGAGGCTATTTTTGGGAGAAAGGTTTTGCAAGCCGTGGTGCCTTCCATTTAGGTGACCTGATTTGCTCCCTCCCTTCATCCGTGTCCTAAAGCTTTGGTATTGGTTCCCACAAGTAAGGATGACGCCGTGGACCGGACACACCTATGTTGGAGAAAACAGAATTTATGTTTACCTGATAAATTACTTTCTCCAACGGTGTGTCCGGTCCACGGCCCGCCCTGGTTTTTTTTTTTTTTACTCAGGTCTGATAATTTATTTTCTTTAACTACAGTCACCACGGTACCATATGGTTTCTCCTATGCAAATATTCCTCCTTAACGTCGGTCGAATGACTGGGGTAGGCGGAGCCTAGGAGGGATCATGTGACCAGCTTTGCTGGGCTCTTTGCCATTTCCTGTTGGGGAAGAGAATATCCCACAAGTAAGGATGACGCCGTGGACCGGACACACCGTTGGAGAAAGTAATTTATCAGGTAAACATAAATTCTGTTTTTCTGTCTTTAAAAAATTTTATCACCAGAGGAATCTGACGAGGGGGAAGTTATGCCGACTAACTTTCCCCACGTGTCAGACCCTTTGACTCCCGCTTAAGGGACTCACGCTCAAATGGCGCCAAGTACATCTAGGGCGCCCATAGCGTTTACTTTACAAGACATGGCGGCAGTCATGGATAATACACTGTCAGCGGTATTAGCCAGACTACCTGAACTTAAAGGTAAGCGAAATAGCTCTGGGGTGAGACAAAATGCAGAGCATACTGACGCTTTAAGAACCATGTCTGATACTGCCTCACAATATGCAGAAGCTGAGGAAAGAGAGCTTCAGTCAGTGGGTGATGTTAATGACTCAGGAAAGATACCTGATTCTAATATTTCTACATTTAAATTTAAGCTTGAACACCTCCGCGTGTTGCTTAGGGAGGTTTTAGCTGCTCTGAATGACTGTGATACCATTGCAGTGCCAGAGAAATTGTGTAGACTGGATAAATACTTTGCAGTGCCGGTGTGTACTGATGTTTTTCCAAATACCTAAAAGGTTTACAGAAATTATTAATAAGGAATGGGATAGACCAGGTGTGCCGTTCTCTTCCCCTCCTATTTTTAGAAAAATGTTTCCAATAGACGCCACCACACGGGACTTATGGCAGACAGTCCCTAAGGTGGAGGGAACAGTTTCTACTCTAGTAAAGCGTACTACTATCCCTGTCGAGGACAGTTGTGCTTTTTTTTTTTAGATCCAATGGATAAAAAATTAGAGGTTACCTTAAGAAAATATTTATTCAACAAGGTTTTATCCTACAGCCCCTTGCATGCATTGCCCCTGTCACTGCTGCTGCGGCGTACTGGTTTGAGTCTCTGGAAGAGGCTTTACAGGTAGCGACTCCATTGGATGACATACTTGGCAAACTTAGAGCACTTAAGCTAGCCAATTCTTTTATTCTGATGCCATTGTTCATTTGACTAAACTAACGGCTAAGAATTCTGGTTTTGCTATACAGGCGCGCAGAGCGCTATGGCTTAGATCATGGTCAGCTGATGTGACTTCAAAATCTAAGCTACTTAACATTCCCTTCAAGGGGCAGACCCTATTCGGGCCTGGTTTGAAGGAGATTATTGCTGATATCACTGGAGGAAAAGGTCATGCCCTTCCTCAGGACAGGTCCAAATCTAGGGCCAAACAGTCTAATTTTTGTGCCTTTCGAAACTTCAAGGCAGGTGCGGCATCAACTTCCTCTAATGCTAAACAAGAGGGAACTTTTGCTCAATCCAAGACGGCCTGGAGACCAATCCAGACCTGGAAAAAAGTAAGCAGGCCAAAAAGCCTGCTGCTGCCTCTAAGACAGCATGAAGGAACGGCCCCCTATCCGGTAACGGATCTAGTAGGGGGCAGACTTTCACTCTTCGCCCAGGCGTGGGCAAGAGATGTTCAGGATCCCTGTGCGTTGGAAATTATATCCCAGGGATATCTCCTGGACTTCAAAGCTTCCCCCCCAAAAGGGAGATTTCACCTTTCACAATTATCTGCAAACCAGATAAAGAGAGAGGCATTCTTACACTGTGTACGAGACCTCCTAGTTATGGGAGTGATCCATCCAGTTCCAAAGGAGGAACAGGGACAGGGTTTTTACTCAAATCTGTTTGTGGTTCCCAAAAAAGAGGGAACCTTCAGACCAATTTTGGATCTAAAGATCTTAAACAAATTCCTCAAAGTTCCATCATTCAAGATGGAAACTATTCGTACCATCCTACCAATGATCCAGGAGGGTCAATATATGACTACAGTGGATCTAAAGGATGCTTATCTTCACATTCCGATACACAAAGATCATCATCGGTTCCTCAGGTTTGCCTTTCTAGACAGACATTACCAGTTTGTAGCTCTTCCCTTTGGATTAGCTACAGCCCCAAGAATCTTTACAAAGGTTCTAGGGTCGCTTCTGGCGGTCCTAAGGCCACGGGGCATAGCAGTAGCCCCTTATTTAGACGACATCCTGATACAGGCGTCAAACTTCCAAATTGCCAAGTCTCATACGGACGTAGTACTGGCATTTCTGAGGTCGCATGGGTGGAAAGTGAACGAGGAAAAGAGTTCTCTATCCCCACTCACAAGAGTTTCCTTTCTAGGGACTCTGATAGATTCTGTAGAAATGAAAATTTACCTGACGGAGTCCAGGTTATCAAAGCTTCTAAATTCCTGCCGGGTTCTTCATTCCATTCCGTGCCCTTCGGTGGCTCAGTGTATGGAAGTAATCGGCTTAATGGTAGCGGCAATGGACATAGTGCCGTTTGCACGCTTACATCTCAGACCGCTGCAACTATGCATGCTCAGTCAGTGGAACGGGGATTACACAGATTTGTCCCCTCAACTGAATCTGGACCAAGAGACCAGGGATTCTCTTCTCTGGTAGCTATCTCGGGTCCATCTGTCCAAAGGTATGACCTTTCGCAGGCCAGATTGGACAATTGTAACAACAGATGCCAGCCTTCTAGGTTGGGGTGCAGTCTGGAATTCCCTGAAGGCTCAGGGATCGTGGACTCAGGAGGAGTCTCTCCTTCCAATAAATATTCTGGAACTAAGAGCGATATTCAATGCTCTTCAGGCTTGGCCTCAGTTAGCAACTCTGAGGTACATCAGATTTCAGTCGGACAACATCACGACTGTAGCTTACATCAACCATCAAAGGGGAACAAGAAGTTCCCTAGCGATGTTAGAAGTTTCAAAAATAATTCGCTGGGCAGAGATTCACTCTTGCCACCTATCAGCTATCCATATCCCAGGTGTAGAGAACTGGGAGGCGGATTTTCTAAGTCGTCAGACTTTTCATCCAGGAGAGTGGGAACTCCATCCGGAGGTTTTTGCACAACTGATTCATCGTTGGGGCAAACCAGAACTGGATCTCATGGCATCTCGCCAGAACGCCAAGCTTCCGTGTTATGGATCCAGGTCCAGGGATCCCAAGGCGACACTGATAGATGCTCTAGCAGCGCCCTGGTCTTTCAACCTGGCTTATGTGCTTCCACTGTTTCCTCTGCTCCCTCGACTGATTGCCAAGATCAAGCAGGAGAGAGCATCAGTGATTCTGATAGCACCTGCGTGGCCACGCAGGACCTGGTATGCAGATCTAGTGGACATGTCATCCTTTCCACCATGGTCTCTGCCTCTGAGACAGGACCTTCTACTTCAGGGTCCTTTCAACCATCCAAATCTAATTTCTCTGAAGCTGACTCTCTGGAGATGGAACGCTTGATTTTATCAAAGCGTGGCTTCTCCGAGTCAGTTATTGATACCTTAATAGAGGCACGAAAGCCTGTCACCAGGAAAATTTAACATAGGATATGGCGTAAATATCTTTATTGGTGTGAATCCAAGGGTTACTCATGGAGTAAGGTCAGGATTCCCAGGATATTATCTTTTCTCCAAGAAGGTTTGGAAAAAGGATTGTCAGCTATTTCCTTAAAGGGACAGATTTCTGCTCTGTCTATTCTTTTGCACAAGCGTCTGGCAGATGTTCCAGACGTTCAGGCATTTTGTCAGGCTTTAGTTAGAATCAAGCCTGTGTTTAAACCTGTTGCTCCACCATGGAGCTTAAATTTGGTTCTTAAGGTTCTTCAAGGAGTTACGTTTGAACCTCTTCATTCCATAGATATCAAAATTTTATCTTGGAAAGTTCTGTTTTTGGTAGCTATTTCCTCGGCTCGTAGAGTCTCTGAGCTATCTGCCTTATAATGTGATTCTCCTTATCTGATTTTTCATACGGATAAGGTAGTCCTGCGTACCAAACCTGGGTTCTTACCTAAGGTGGTATCTAACAAGAATATCAATCAAGAGATTGTTGTTCCATCCTTGTGTCCTAATCCTTCTTCGAAGAAGGAACGTCTATTACACAATCTGGACATGGTCCGTGCTTTTAAAGTTTTACTTACAAGCTACTAAAGATTTTCGTCAAACATCTGCTTTGTTTGTTGTCTACTCTGGACAGAGGAGAGGTCAAAAGGCTTCGGCAACCTCTTTCTTTTTGGCTAAGAAGCATAATCCGCTTAGCCTATGAGACTGCTGGACAGCAGCCTCCTGAAAGGATTACAGCTCATTCCACTAGAGCTGTGGCTTTCCACTTGGGCCTTTAAAAATGAGGCTTCTGTTGAACAGATTTGCAAGGCGACGACTTGGTCTTCGCTTCATACTTTTTCAAAATTTTACAAATTTGATACTTTTGCTTCTTTGGAGGCTATATTTGGGAGAAAGGTTTTACAGGCAGTGGTTCCTTCCATTTAAGTACCTGCCTTGTCCCTCCCTTCATCCGTGTACTTTAGCTTTGGTATTGGTATCCCACAAGTAATGGATGATCCGTGGACTGGATACACCTTACAAGAGAAAACACAATTTATGCTTACCTGATAAATTTATTTCTCTTGTGGTGTATCCAGTCCACGGCCCGCCCTGTCATTTTAAGGCAGGTAATTTTTTAATTTAAACTACAGTAACCACTGCACCCTATGGTTCCTCCTTTCTCGGCTTGTTTTCAGTCGAATGACTGGCTATGACAGTTAGGGGAGGAGCTATATTACAGCTCTGCTGGGGGTGTCCTCTTGCAACTTCCTGTTGGGAATGAGAATATCCCACAAGTAATGGATGATCCGTGGACTGGATACACCACAAGAGAAATAAATTTATCAGGTAAGCATAAATTGTGTTTTGTTCTGCTCGCAGAGTTTCTGAACTCTCGGCATTACAATGTGATTCTCCTTATCTTATTTTCCACTCTGATAAAGTGGTGTTACGTACCAAACCTGCTTTTCTTCCTAAGGTTGTTTCTAACAAGAATATTAATTAGGAAATTGTTGTTCCTTCCTTGTGTCCTAACCCTTCTTCTAAGAAGGAGCGTCTGTTACATAATTTAGACGTAGTCTGTGCCCTGAAGTTCTACTTGCAGGCGACTAAGGATTTTCGTCAAACATCTTCATTATTTGTTGTTTTTGCTGGGAAACGTAGGGATCAAAAAGCTACGGCTACCTCTCTCTCGTTTTGGCTGAAGAGTATCATTCGTGTTGCATATGAGACTGCTGGACAGCAGCCTCCAGAACGAATTATGGCTCATTCTACTAGGGCTGTGGCTTCCTCATGGGCATTTAAAAATGATGCTTCTGTTGAACAGATTTGCAAGGCTGCAACTTGGTCGTCACTTCATACTTTTTCCAAATTTTACAAATTTGATACTTTTGCCTCGTCTGAGGCTGTTTTTGGGAGAAAGGTTCTTCAAGCAGTGGTGCCTTCTGTTTAGGTTCCTGTCTTGTCCCTCCCTTTCATCCATGTCCTATAGCTTTGGTATTGTATCCCATAAGTAAGGATGAAATCCGTGGACTCGTCATATCTTGTAAAAGAAAAGAAAATTTATGATTACCTGATAAATTTATTTCTTTTACGATATGACGAGTCCATGGCCCACCCTGTCATTTTCTAAGACAGGTCTTTATTTTTGTTAAACTTCAGTCACCTCTGCTCCTTGGCTTTTCCTTTCTCTCCCTAACTTCATTCGAATGACTGGGTTGGGGGGAAGGGAGGAGCTATTTATGCAGCTCTGCTGTGGAGCTCTTTGCCTCCTCCTGCTGACCAGGAGGTGATATCCCATAAGTAAGGATGAAATCCGTGGACTCGTCATATCGTAAAATAAATACATTTATCAGGTAAGCATAAATTTCCTTTTTTAGACACGGATGTCTTGTGATGAATATGAAATGGCCCAGGTTATCCATGCCCATCAGTTATGCTCCAATTGCTGTTCTAGAGTACTCTCTTCTCCTGACTCAGGGACCTTAGAGTGTGTTGAGCCATCTGCCCCAGAGGATTCTATATCCGGTGAGGCGCATGCCCCACAACCTTCCTTTGCTACGCAAGTAGGTGTCCCTATGGCTTGTTTCCTCCAGAGATTACAGCACGATTCCGCATGGCCATATCTATGGCGCTGGCTCACTTATATCTCCCAAGTGAAATATTTTTAAGGTACTGTCTGTGTTCTGTCAACCAGGGCCCGTCAGGCAAGGGATCACCTGATTCAGTTCGGCCTTCTGGGGAAGCGTCGGCCTCTGAGGCTTCAGGTATACTAACCTCGGGCCGGGGTCGTTTATCGATCCGGCGAGGGATAATTTCGCCTTCCATTATAGGCTGGCACTTTTTCGTGTTCTACTAAGGCATGTTTTGGAGGTGCTAGAGGATTCCAGTCCTAGTGGGCCGAGGGATCAGAGGCCTTAGATGACGGATGGCAAGCTGGGTTAGACTCTGGGGATGAAGCTAATCTCCTTGACGTCTCCGTTTTTCTTTCTTTTATGTATTGGTTCCAGTTCTGAGCCTGGGTGAATGGGGCTTCTTATCGGCTGGTCATGTTGGCGTACCCATTCACCTTGGGCGTTCACCCGTGGGTTCTGCCTTACTTTTATTTTGATCCGGATAGGATGCATTTGATTTGTTTTAATAAGCTCACGTCTGATATAATTTCCGTTTTGGGAACGTTCTTTCTCTGGAACTGAAACTTGCGATTTTGTGGTCGCATGGGCGCTTCCTCTGAAGTTGCGCACTTTTGGTTAGGAACAAAGTTATGTTCTAATTCATATTATCGAACCTTTGGGTCGAATATTCTTGGACTTTGGACAGTTTTGGGGTGTCCTTGTACCAGGCAGGTACTGGTTGGGCGCTATCTACTGTTTCTTGGGTTCATGTCACCCTCGTGGTGCTGATTATCCTGTCAGATTCTGAATGTCACTTGGTCTATTGATATGGACTCCGGGCTCGGATCCTACTATGAAGTATGGGGCCTAGTGTGTAGATCCAACGCTTCTGGGAGGAAGGTTGGGAGTTCCGATATAAGTTGGCCTTTTTATGGGACTACGGCCACACCAAGCTAAGCAGGGTTGGACCTGGTTAGTACTTAGATGGAATACCAGGTACTACAATTTGCTTGAGTTACGTGACCGACTTTTTCAAGACGTCATTGGGGTTCCTAGGGTCCCTGGGGACTCGGAACTGTAGTTTTCCACGCCTGTAGAGTTTGGAGATGTGAATGACCTCCGGTGGTCTGGTATTCCGGGTGATGGACAATTTACGTCTTCACTTGCGGTATCTTCCGGAATGTTGACTCTTGTAGCCTAGTCGCATTCCTTTTGCGGTGGCAGAGTTTTTTCTTTCCTTTTCGTTTTGGGTTGGATCATCTGTTATGGAAGTGAAAAGGAGCATGTCCTTCTTCCTTTTTTTTTTCTCAGTGTTTCATTTACTCCAGTACGTGGAGTGCAGGGGTGTCCCTGACTGTTCTGCCAGAAGCTGCGAGGCTCCCATTGTTATTCCTGTTGCAGAGATTTCGGGAGACCAATCCGTTAAGGATTTCTGGAGACTGTCATACCATGGTCTTTAGATTGTTGGGTGCTATCCTTCGACCTTATGCAGATCTAGCCTTTTAGGCTTGAAGGTAGGAGGTCCGTGGTCAGTCACAGATTTTCGCCTTTATGGGGTATGGGAAATGACCTTCCTCTTCACCAGCATGTGGATCAGGTCGTTCTTCTGGTCTTCTGAGGATACTCTTGCGATCCAAGGATACTGGTTGCCCATTTCTTCAACTGGTCAGGAGTTTTTTCAAACTCTTGGGTTTGAGGCTGTTGCTAGGTATTCTACGTCTACGTACTTTAGATGGTGGAGGGATCTGTCTTGGGTGCGCTGCTACCATGGGAGGCAGCTTATAGATTCCTCAGTAAGTTGGATCTTCTTTTTTTTTTTTTTTTTTTTTAGGAAGTTAGATCTTTTGATCGGTTCTGTTTTTTGAGGACTCTGGCTTAGGACCACGTCTCTTACCGGTAACGGGCATGGACGGTTCTGCTTAACCTTTGGGTTTGGTTCCCCAGCGTGTACCTTTTCGAGGGTGGGGTTTCTGATTCTCATGGAAGATTACTGTCTGCCTGAGACTTAAGTTTGAGGTCTCTGACGGGTCCCTACTTGTCTTCTGGGACATCTGTGCTTCCTTGTAGACTCCAGTTGTCATTTCAACTGGGCTGGCAATATTGGCTAAAGGGGCTCGCCTATATTGGTAGGGTGGTTACCGTTGCTTTGCTCCCTTTTCTTCTCACCTAGGGTGGGGGATGGGTTCTTGTGTGTTCTCCTTGACTTGGAGGTACCTCAGTATTTGTGAAGGCCCGTGGGTCCTTGTAGGATTTTTTTCCCTTCCTGGTGTACTCAGAATCACGGAACTGGATTCTGGTATTAGGATGCTGGGGGTCAGAGTACTTTCTTCCCTGGGGCAGTGTAGGGGTTTTCGGACCCGAGCACGAAGTTAACTGGTGCATGCTGCCAGTTTTAGTAGCTGTCAGAGTTCTACTCTGGGGTTTTGAGTCCTTGTAGATCCATCCTTTTTTCTTCCGACGTTCTGGGACTCTGTCTTAGGTCTTTAACTAGCCTTTGGGCTGGGACCGTTATACTGGAGGGAAGGTCGGGGATTGGTCTGCTCTGTGCAGTGTTGACCGTTTACTATTTTTGAGTTTGTCCTCCCCTTCGATGAGGGGACTCTTGGTGCCCATCTCTCTACTGGTAGCGTCTGCTTCTGGGATGGGACGCTCCTTGGAGCCGAAAATTTTTGGTCGGAAGCGGTTGTCGAGATTTGTCAGCGCTTCTTGGTGGGACGAGTCCCACGATGGCTTAGGGTCCGCTTTACTGCCTGGAGATTGGTCATCGCGAGTTCTTGTTTACAGGTGGCTCTGTGTTCTCTTGGAGAGCTCTTTTTTAACTCCGTTATCCTGACTCTGCTTGTCTAACCTGACGGGTTTTGACTTGGCTATGATGCAATAGGGAACTCACGGTTTTCTGGAACACCATATGTGGTATGGTGCTGTGTCAAGGATATGAGGGTGGCCTTCTGGTCATCCTAAGTGACAAGGACCAGAAGTATGGACTTATTTTTTTGGTCCTTGTCCTTCTAGGGAGTTTGTTTCCTTGGGCAGTGGTCTTGTGGCAACCTTGGGTTGCTCTAAGTTTGATTTGAGCCCGTGTTGGATGGTCCTTTGGATCTCTTATGGGGTCCTCTATTCTCCCCCTTGGGGGTAGATAGAGGTTTTTTACTTTTAGGGGTACTTTTCGTGGGAGTCGAGAGCCGCTGGGCTGGCTCTTCAGAGGCCTTTCTGTTTAGCAGACTCTGGGTCTGAGTGGTCTCTAGCACGGCTTTGCAGGTTATGTGACTGATGAGCAGTTACCTGGGCTTCCGTTTTTTTCCCTTGTCGTTTAGAGTTTTTGTGGGGTGTCGGGTAATTTCAGGCTGTGGTGCCTTTCGAAGGGGCCGCCTTTTTGTACCTGCCCTTTGTTTGCATTCAGTGTCCTCTAGCTTGGGTATTGTTTTCCCAAAAGTAATGAATGCAGCTGTGGACTCTTCCCGTTTAAGAAGAAAAACATAAATTATGCTTACCTGATAATTTTCTTTTCTTCTGACGGGAAGAGTCCACAGCTCCCGCCCGTGTTTTATCTATGAGGCGGCAGTAAATTTTTTGTTCTTCTGGCACCTTTTTCACCCTATTTCTCCTATTGTTCCTTGTTCCCTTGGCAGAATGACTGGGGAATGAGGGAAGTGGGGAAGGTATTTGAAGCCTTTGGCTGGGGTGTCTTTGCCTCCTCCTGGTGGCCAGGTTCTGTATTTCCCAAAAGTAATGAATGCAGCTGTGGACTCTTCCCGTCAGAAGAAAAAAACATTATCAGGTAAGCATAATTTATATTTTTGACCGGAATGTCCCTTTCAATTTTACCTGCAAACATCATTCTAGTAAGCCTCCTCTGACCGCCCCTCAGCCTAGACTGTTTTTTTTTTCCCCTCCGGAAGGGACCGTATACTAGTGTAAGTCTATGGAATGGGGAGTACAGCAACTCGCTGTACCACCCTCTCCATAGACTTACCCTAGCAAGCTCTCCCCTTACATTCATCATGCGTTCTTGCATTGAGAAACAGCAGCCACAATAATATAAGATCATTGCATCATTGAGGGACTAGGAGACCCACTGATGCCAGTTGCTCAGAGCTAGATTAGCCACTTTAAAGTGCTGGGTGGAAGGGTGATCTACACATGCACGGTAGAAATGCATGAAGAAGGCAGGTAAGCGGGTGTAAACTGGCGCGCACACAATAGTAAGGTTATTAAGCTATTGGTGTGCTTCTGATTAGCTGTACCAAGCAGGAAACTGAAAAAACGTGCAGTCTGAGGGGTGCCCAGAAGAGGATTGTTGGAATGATTTTGTTACAAAAATTTAACTATTTTGAGGTAGCTTTGACATCAAGGGGCATGGACAATTAATTAGAAATGTTTAAAAGTTAATGTTTGAGGACTTCCGGTGAGCGGCGTTCTAAGATGGCCGCGGATTGCTGAGGCTCTATACAGCTTATAGCAAAAAGTGACCATATACTGTGCCATCCTTATCTCCCTTGGCAATATTTGTGCCCGGGAACTCTACTGGATCAAGGAAAAACACCCCTTGGCTGCCGTGAAGCAATTCAAGACCGAAAGGGCCGTCTGGCACTGTGGGGCAGAATCCGCCACCACGCTGTACATAGTTCTATTACTACTTGTTAGATATTACTTATTGCCGCTTACCCCTCACCTGACATGATGGATGGGGCCGCCACTGTTAGATCGAATGCCACCACCGCTATTTTAACTGAGCTGTGGACCATATTTGTACCCCGCCTGGATCGTCTCCTTTCTACGTGCGCTGATTTGTGCGCAATGGTACAATCGGCGGATCAACCGCTCCAGCTGAAGCAGCCCGACACCAAGCAAGGGGGCTCTGCTCTACAAAATACAAGTAACGACTCTGCTCACACCGTATGGGAGGTCAGTAGCAGCTCCAGTGATCAGATCCCCCCTCGGTCGAATGAGACCACAATACCATTACGGGCCGGAGTGACTTCCTCTTACCTGCATCTACCAGATATCGAGATAGGGTTACAGCCGGACCCAGAGCCAGATATGCTGTTGCCCTTAGAGCCTTCCCTGACACCCCCTACAGATCCGGACGCAGGTTTGAGACCAAGCAACTGGGAGAACCTAACCCTTAAAGCCGCTAGCAAAACAGTGATGGAGGGGGAATCTTTTTTTATGTGTCAGCAGCTCATCAGCACCAAATACTGGGACACGCACGATCAGTATATACTGGGCAAACCCGGCTGCTGGTACAGCCGTACGAAAAGTGGAGTCGGCTAAGGTACAGCCTGTAACTCGTGCAGACCCGTCCATTTTGCATGAGCGTACTCCACATGCTGCAAACCTTGAGTCTCTTGCTGGGAAAAACTCTGTTCTGATTTCATCTACTATGAGACTCTAGATTATGTGAGGGTTATAGTTCAATAGTTTATTCACTTTGCCATCACACTGAGAAGGGGATATCATGATTCACTCTTATGCCGCAGTGAATGTATGCTGAGTGCTACTATGCTAAACTACCACCTCTGGGTTGCAGCGGGCTGCAGGACTTTAATTAACAACTGCATTCTATATTTGGACAATATGCCAAACCATATTTAGCCCTCCCTAAATGAGCATAAAGTGTGGTCAAATGTTCGTTTATGACTTCCAGTTAAACATGGCGTTGTGACATGTCTTGCATCCTACGTAGAATCTTTATTTCTATCTTGGTCTGGGCCATTTTTCAGCTTATAGTAATAGGGGAATGTATGTCTGATGTAATGCTCAACGTAACAACATAATACGCAAGGCTCATAATACTGTCTCCATGTGCTGCACGCTTGTCATAGCTATATGAGAATATGCCCCCATGTCCTAAACACGCAGCTCAGATATCTTCCTGGTAGACAACCACTGGGCTTAGCCTTATTCTGCTACTACCACCAGTGTGAGTTTAACCCATGCCTCTAATTATAAGCGCCTAGCCTATACTATGTCCAAATGTATCGGCACATTTATTAAGTTCCCTTGCTATGTACCCGCAGTTTCCTCAGTAGCTTCTATTGCAGACCCCCCTGCTCTCCTGGACCCCACATAGTTTATCCGGGAAATTTACTTCTCTTTTAACATCTCCCGTGTGCAAAAAGGTGATATATCATATGAACACCATCACTGACCTATTGTTGCACTAATGTTAATCTGTCATAACATGAATTATCCTAAGAGACAGACAGAAAAGTAACTTACAGGATTGCATATACTTGTTGTGTTTCCCTCTTCCTTATTATTCCACCCTTACCTCTCCCCTGTTCCCTTCCCCCTCAAGCCTCCCCTGCTATATGTTTGCCTGTTCATTTGTTAAAAACCTGTATTGTTTTATCCGTCTTACTATATAACATGTAACCTTGTATCCTTTGTCAGCATCTAACCCCCTGAGGTACAAGCACCTCTCTTTTAACATCTCTCGTGTGCAAAAAGTTGATATACCATATGAACACCGTTACTGACCTATTGATGCACTAATGCTAATCTGTCATAACATGAACTATTCTAAGAGAAAAGCAGATAAGTAACTTACAAGATTGCATATGCTTGTTGTGATCCCCTTTTCCTTACCATTCCATCCTTCCCTCTCCTCTGTTCCCTTCCCCTCAAGCCTCCCCTGTTATATGTTTGTTTGTTTGTTTATTTGTTAAAAAGGTTAAAAACCCCAATATAGTGGTACAAGCCCATATCTATCAGGACAATGGTTGCCCTAGTGAAAATCCTCAAAGCTTCATGTATATTACAGTAAGTTACCTGTATTGTTTTATCTGCCTTATTTGCTCACCCTGCGAGATGGGCTGAAGATATAACTTGTAACCTTGTACCCTTTGTTGGTTATAAATAAAAATTTAAAAAAAAAAAAAAAAAAAGTTAATGTTTACTGTCCCATTAAAGAAACAACTTAGGTTATCAGTTCCAAGTAACAAAGGAAGACAGACAAATCGTTATTACTAGGTCTTTGAGTACAGTCAGTGAAAATAGTTTCCTATACCAACAAAAGACACTTGGAAACTGGAAGAAACCGACAGAGGTCTGGCAGACCCAAAGCCACAATAGTATCAGAAGACAAGTTTCTGAGAGTCAACAGCTTGCGTGATAGGAAGTCATAGGACAACTGCTGAAGCACAGCACAGCACTGGTCGAAGCAAATCTCACTTAAAACTGTAAAGAGTAAACTTCAAGCTGCAGGTTTGACAGGCTGAGTGGCCGTAGCTGTTGCTAAGATCAGCTGTAAGCTGAATTATGTTGGAATGACCTCACGCCCGCTCAAGAAGAGAGTAGGGGAACACATGTGTAATATAAGAAATGCAGAATCTGATCTAAAGAAAGGTAAAAAGATCACACAAATTGCTAAACATTTTTTGATAAAACATAGTTCAAATACTGACGTTTTGTCTTTCTTTGGCCTAGAAAAAGTATCATTGGGCATCAGAGGCGGAGATCTGGAGGATGCGTTATTACAAACAGAATGCAAATGGATTTATTTGCTAAACTCTGTAAATCCACATGGATTAAATGAGAACAACAACTATTATGTCTTTTTACCTAAATGAATGATAAACTAACACACTGAAATATGCTCTTTATTGTATGTATAAATATATGACAACGAATATACTTATAGAATTACTCAACACACAAATATGATTTTGGACTCTTATGACAATTTTCATATATAAAAACAATGGGTTAATATAGGTATATATTAATAATAAATAGTTAGTAAAAACCAAAATAACTATATAAATATACAAATACGATATTATACTCATGGGTTATGTTTTACACAATGGTCATGACATCTGAGTATATATGAATAACATGTGATCTTAAGAATCATATGTAAAGATTCCATATAATAAATCATAATTATAATATTATAATTCTTCCGTAATATATATAGTTATTATTAAAATCTTTAACCCCAATGTGGGTCACAATCACCATTCACAGATCATCATTATTTCAGGATTTTTACACTATTCCAAAATAAAAATATCACACACTTGTCACAATATATCAATTTGCATTCTCATTGCATCTTTCATATATAAGATCATTCTAGATCTCACATATATGGATAATAATTACTTTTTTATAATATTAAAGACATAATTAATTTTTCAGAATATTCACACTATTTAAATATTTGCACCACACTTTAATGATGGAATCACTGGTTATCTATGAAAGATAGATACACCTTTCATATCCTCACATTATCACATTTAAGCAGCACATTTCTTTCGAATGTCCATCACCTCATCTTTATTAATATTGGTATTAGTTTGCATGTATTAAGTAAATCATCTTTATGTCACCAACTCACCTTATATTTAATTTGTATTTAACAAATGGAAGATCACATCACATCAAGATATAACATCGAACAATAAGTATACACTCAAATGTCATGACCATCAAATAATAAGTCAAAAACCTCAGAATAAAAAGTTCATTTTAAGATCAAATAAAGCCCGGAAACTTAAGGTAAAATAATTTTATTATGAAGAAGATCATGATGGTATATATTATTTCGTGCAGACGGATAGATCAATGCCTGTTTTTTTAGAAAAAATCGCCGTCATAAATATTTAAACATTTAACAAATACTTTAAACCATATTTAAAAACTGCAATTTAATTCTTTGACTGTCATAATAAAAGGAGGATAATATGAGGAACCAATAAGAGAATGATCCTCAATGATTGACAGCTTCAAGAACTATTGAAAGGTAGACGTATATGGTAATAATAGCAATCATAAACAGAGATCGCTCGCGAGCAAACATACAGGCACATGATTGACAAGATCGATAGCCAATGGGAGTCGATCTGTGAAAGCCAATAGCGTAAGATCAAAACTAAGCAACCGGGCTACGAGTGACATATCGGCGTAAGAAAATCAGTGTCTTATGAATGACAATACTTACAACCAATAGTTGACCAAATACGTAATTCTCCATCAGACGAATGTTTGGCAAACTGTTAGACCAATAAAAACCTAACAACAAAAGGTTATTGACAATTATTACAACCAATGAAATCGATGAGATTTCCAAAAGAAGTATAACAACGATATTTAATCGTAAAATAAGTATGTTAAAATCATAGCGCTTATGTGAAATATAAAATATAAGCAATTCACTTAATACATTTACAATATAAACTACATTGAACATATGAACTTTGTTAAATCAATACGGCTAAAAGACCAATCAAAACTCATTATGAATACACACCCACCAGCTCAGCCAATAGATGATGCCCAAAAAAGCAAGCCCCTTACTGACAGCCAATCCATTCACAGATAAGGGTATTTAAACCTCGTGAAGACAGAGTGAGACTGCCCTTTGATACAGCCACTACGGCGAAACGCGTCAGTGGCAATCCCCCTTTCCCTTCTTGTTGTTTTTAAAAAATAATTGGTATACTACTATATAATACAAATGACTAGTTAAACTTAAAAATTATAACTGCCTAGGCGGTGAAACTCTGCTGTATTAGAGCTACGTTATTATAGCAAAAGTTATCTCTAATGGTGACAACTCCAATAACTTATGGTAATAAATAGGTAATTATTTGGGCTTTTCCCAAATTACTATGAGATTATTATATACTATTTAGTCAGTTTTGTCAGATTATTTAATCTTAATCACAGGTACTAACAAGGTAATAGGTCAGGCTTTTCCTGACCACTAGATGGTATTATATCATTCTCCACAACATTGGTACTAACAAGGTAATCAGTCAGGCTTTTCCTGACCACTGATGGTAATATAAGTATTGATCTATACATTGTTCTGCCATTTAGGGTACTAAGAAGGTAATCAGTCAGGCTTTTCCTGACTTTAGGACTGGATCACCCCTTTACCCATACTAGATACCTATTGGTAGTTAGTCAAATTTTCCGGACCAACAGAGAATTATTTCTTTACTACCTAATCACTCACTGGATAATACAAAATCCTCATAATTACCAATATATGTGTAATATTTTATATCTGGGGTTACAGTGATTATTGATCCGTATATATTAAACTGACAGGAGCAACAGTATAACCCTCTCTGTCTCCATTCTAGATAAACTATTCACCATATTCTTATGTTCCCATATTATGGGTGAGAGGGCCAAATATTTCAGCAGATTATTAGTATCACCCTCCTAGGTAATCGTAGCTAGCCATTTCTATATTGCAACCAACACAAATATTTATTTGGGTGTGTTGTTCTTATAGCCACTATCTTATGGCTGTATGGTAGTTAACCAATTTGCATTTTTAAGTGTATGTTAACCCTGATTTTAACATGATTTAATAAAGGTTATATTTTATTTTCATTTCAAATTTACTTTATACTTTTCCACGTTCCAGAGTGCTATATTTGTACCCCTTAATCAGTTCCTTACTGATTTCTTGCAAATATATGAATAGGTACAAGCACCTACCCTTAATCAGATAGTAACTACACATACTCAACTCACAGAGATGTATTTAACCAAATACTTAGTTGATAAGAAGGGGAACGTATAAA
Organism: Bombina bombina; assembly: GCF_027579735.1. Lineage (NCBI taxonomy): Eukaryota > Metazoa > Chordata > Amphibia > Anura > Bombinatoridae > Bombina > Bombina bombina. The sequence goes on from NC_069504.1 coordinate 728,403,955, forward strand.
TACAATTTTCAGTTCTGAGTAGTGCCATTGTTTCCTTTTCTGTTAAAAATAAGAAAAATAAACGTGTCTGGGCCATAACACACTGCCAGTGGACTACTGAAGACTTGAAGAAGTTCTTGTAGACTACTGAACTGATTTAAAAAAAAAAAAGATTTTAAATTTTTGATTTATCGGGCAGTGTTTTTGTACTGTGTCCAGTAGTCAAAATGATGGTTCCTCATTGTGTTGAACATGGAGGATTAAAGCGACAGTAAAGTCAAAATTAAACTTTCATGATTCAGATAGAGCATGTGATTTTAAACAACTTTCCAGTTTACTTCTATTAGCAAATTTGCTTTGTTTTTTTTATATCCTTTGTTAAGAGTAAAAATAAGTAGGCCGATAGAAGCTCAGGAGTGTGCACGTGTCTTTAGCACTCTGAGGCAGCAGTGTTTGTATCTATGTATAACATTGCTATAAACAAGGTTGCAAAAGCAGCTGCCAGATGGTTAGAGATGTGTGCACGCTCCTGAGCTAACATAGGATTGCTCTTGAATAAAAGATACCAAGAAAACTAAGCAAAACAGAAGGAAATTGGAAAGTTGTTTACAATTTCATGCTCCAACCAATGTAGGTTTTATTTTTGACTTTACTGTCCCTTTAAGTGTGATGGTCTGGGGCTCTTGCTGAATCCAGAGTTGTTGACTTGAACAGAGTGACTAGCACCCTGAAAAAGCATTTTGCAGCGCAATACAATACACTCTGGTATACACCTAGTTGGTCAGGGGTTCACCCTACAGCAAGATAATGACCTAAAACTTACCTCCAGGTTATTTCTGAAAAACAGCCAAAGAACAAGAGAAGTCCATGGAATGGACAATGCAGTCTCCAGAAGTAAACCCCACCCAGCTTGTTTTAGAGTGCAACACATTTGTGGGAACTAAATAGTGTTGGGAGGAACTTACAGAACAATATTTGATTTTAATCGCAGAAATAATGCCACATTTGTATTCAGCTGTCATATCTGCAAAAGGTGGCTACTTTGAGATTTAGATTATGTTTTCTTAAACATAATGATTCCATAATTTTGTTTTTAATCTCAAATTGTTTATTTGTTCAATGCTTTAATTTCAAAGTATATTAAGACATTAAACTTCAGTAAATTTAAGTGAAAACTGGGAAAATGGAAGTGTTATAAAACTTTGAGTGTTTAATACATAACTATCTCCTTTCTGTTCCAGCGGCATCTCATTCCCCTTGGTTTACTGTCTGAGTCCCAGTTTGTAACCATCAATCCTTCACTATCAGTGGATGAGGCTGCAGATGATTATACTAACAAACTGAAGAAGGCAAGGACTATATCTATTCATATTTTTATATTTTTTTATGGACCCATTGTTCATTTAATCCTTTATCATCTTAAAAAAAATTAAAAAGTAACAGTATTATTTTGCTGTAAGAGTTGATCATCTCTGTCTTTAGCTTCTTCCAGGGAATGAACTCCCAGTCTTTGATGTCCTAATTTTAGGAGTTGGACCTGATGGACATACTGCTTCTCTCTTCCCTGGACACCCCCTTTTGGAGGTATCAGCCTCTTAAAATATATAACATTTACATTACATACATTACTAGTATTCAGAAAATGTTTACATCACCTCTCTACTGTCTGTCTTTTTTTTATTTATCTTTTCTGTACTCTGCTTCTCTCTTTTCATCTGTACTCCACATACCAATTATCTCTCGCTGTCTAATTTTGCCACCTTCTCTTTACAATTGTTTGCTCACAGGTGACAGATCAAATTGTGGCTCCTATTCGTGACTCTCCAAAACCTCCGCCTGAGCGGGTGACACTTACCCTCCCGGTTTTAAATGCAGCAAAGACAGTGGTATTTGTGGCTACTGGAGAGAGCAAAGCAGCTATTCTGAAGGTACATTGAGAACCTCACTAGTGCAATTACTGCTATGTAGCTTTGTTTATGTGTCTTGTAAAATGGATGGTTGCTCTACAATTAACGAGCCATTCTAGTGGAAAACTGCAACCAAACAAAGTGGTTTAACACATAGGTGGAAACTAGCAGTGAACCAGTCAGCAGTGGTAGACTCATAGCTGGGTTGTGTGACCACTGATCAAGGTCACTGGCTTTTACACCCTGGACCAGCACTTCTCTGTGGCTCCTGAGCGGTACTTTAACCATGTGTTAAATCCCTTTGGGGGGTTAAACACATAGAGATTCAGGTTCATTTAATTCTGGTGCAAGCCAGACATAAAGTCTCAAAGTAAGAGATTGTGACCCCCCTACCCATCTTCACCACCTCTCTAGTTTTGTTGGTAAATGTGAGGTCAACTCATAATCTTATGCATATGTTATTAGGGAATGGCCTCTATACACATCTCAAAAAAAGGGGTGTGTGATGGCACTCATATAAGTATAAGAAGGGGGGCTTGATTATTGTATCGGCATTGGCCTTAATAGTAATAATAATACTGCCCTTAGGTGCTGTGTACTGATTAGCTTAACTGGAATGCGACTACAGAGTTGCGAAAAAGTGTACACTCAATAGCACTCATACCTTGTATAAGATAGATTATATATGTTGTTGTGGTTTATTTGTACGCAAGAAAAAACACATTAAAACATAAACTTTAATAAGATTATTAAAAATTGGGCTCACTTAAAAACCCTAGAAGGCTAGTAGTTAGTATATATAATTACGTCTGGATAATACCAGACACTGATGAAGTTCAATATGTATTTGAAATGTGGTTAGATGATTGTGTTCTGATTCACTTAAGTATAAGTATTATATATATAATTGAACACAATGTACATCTGTACTCACATGCCAGACCAGTAGTCAGTTCTTATGAGAAAGAAAATTATAGTATTCTACTAATTGTGTTGCAAAACTTGGGTTTAAATTATTTAGGATTATATATGCTCATTGAAGTTATATACTTCTAGTGATAAGCTTGAGGTTGGTCAATTGTAATCAGCTTGTGCATTACATGATGGAATGAGCTAATGATGAGTTATAACTGATCATGTAATGGGTCAGTTTGCATTAGCACATAAATATGTGATTGCTGTATAACCTTATTGAGGTTCAATATCATTTGCTGTTGTTCCCAACCATAATATTACAACAATTCAGTTTGCATCCCTTGAGTAAAGAAGCAACTAAATATAAAAACCTTTGTATGATCGATATAGAGAATTATATAGTTAATTCTTGATTAGTCCTAGCTTGTGCTATAGAGCTCAGTTATGTATGTATACGCACTGCCATGTTAATACAATCTTGCTAAAGGTTGACTGTAAATACCTTGCGTAGTTGTCAATAACACTCTCATAATAGAGCAGTAGTAATGTGTATTACATCTGTTTAGTGGCTTCCTGTTAGAGAACCATTTGAGATATTGTGTTGTGTAATAATTTCAGTATCTGCGCTCTTGGGTTATCTAGTTATAAACGTTAGTTCGTTATGTGTTATAATGGAACATTATGTCCTAGATAAGCAACCGTGGAGTGAGATAGTGTCCGTTAATTAATATAGGAAACAAACGGTTCTATTGTGGTGCATTCAAACACTCAAATAATGTTACAAGCTTGTCACTGCAGCATTTTTTATACGGAGACAGGGAACAAATACTAATCTCCGTATTGTTGTAACATTAAATTGCATTCGAACCCTGTGTTCCCCTTTATAGGGCGATTTGTTGAATAGCAGTTGTATTTAAATAGACATAAGCATTATGTTGCGTTTGTATACACATAAAATAAAGAAGGGTGGTTCAATAAATAATCAGTTTTCCTTAGTAAAATCTTAGCGAGATCGTGTAAATCATTAGCATTAAGGCTCTATAGTATAGCACTTGTTTGGTATATCGATGTAATAAGTTAGCTATAGCAAACACAATTAGATGTGGTTTGTATCTTCCAATCAGTGTCTGGTATTATCCAGACGTAATTATATATACTAACTACTAGCCTTCTAGGGTTTTTAAGTGAGCCCAATTTTTAATAATCTTATTAAAGTTTATGTTTTAATGTGTTTTTTCTTGCGTACAAATAAACCACAACAACATATATAATCTATCTTATACAAGGTATGAGTGCTATTGAGTGTACACTTTATGCACATCTGCAAAAAAACCCTTATTAGCCAGATATTGGAGTGAAACATTTTTACCAATCTGGTTAGAGAGAGTAACTAAGGGGGTGGCTAGTAAACTCTTGCCGTGCTGAGGAAATCTAGATATTAGGTAGTCTCACAATTTAATTGTATGTAATATTGCAAAAAAGACTCTCCAATTATTCAGTTTTAAGAAACTTTCCGATTTACTTCCATTCTGAAATTGTGCACAATCTTTTTATATGCTCACTTTGAGGCACCAACTACTACGTAGCATGTGCAAACGTTCACAGTGTAGTGTCTGTGATTGGCTGATGATTATCACATGATAAGGGGGGTTGGAAAATTGAAGTACATTTTGAAATGTCTCAGAAGAAAAAAGTGCTATTGTATTATAATAAATAAATAAATAAAAGGCTTCAGACCTGAGGAAGAGAGGAATCTTAAAAGCTTGTATTTTACTATGTATAGTTTTCATAGGTAACTCCAAAAAAACAAGATAGAAAGTCTTGATTTCTATTTAAACTGAGTGATAGTAAAAATATTTAAAAATTCTCTGGTACTTTTGGGCAAGTTTTTCTCTGAAATTCCTCATAGCAAAGGGGTTAAACACTATTTAAACATGTTAAAAATCGTAAAAAATATTTTTTAACTGTTATTGAAACTGGAAATACATGTTTGTGTACAACTTGTCCCTAGTGGCCATCTCACAGAGTAGACAGTGACACACCTCACAAGCAGATAGATTTATAGGGCGATCTATCTAATTTTTTTTATTAATTGTAAAAGCACCTCTCTCTAGATGCAGCAAATAAAAAGTATATACATTAATGTTCTATTTAACACTAGCTTATAACTCACCCCACCACTTAATGTTGTATTTCTAGCATTAACTATTCAGTGCACAAACCTTGTGGTGTGTTGCTTGTAAGGACTGAGACTATTTTCTATTTCTTTTGCAAGATGTACCAAGTCCACGGTTTCATCCTTACTTGTGGGATATTATCCTTCCTAACAGGAAGTGGCAAAGAGAGCATCCACAGCAGAGCTGTCTATATAGCTCCCCCCTTAACTCCACCCCCCAGTCATTCTCTTTGCCGGCTCTAAGCAGGAAGGGTAAAGTGAAAGAGGTGATAAACTGTTAGTTTTTATTTTATCTTCAAGCAAGGGTTTGTTATTTTTAAATGGTACCGGTGTGTACTATTTACTCTCAGGCAGCAGATGGATGAAGACTGCTGCCTGGAGGATGATGATCTTAGCATTTGTAACTAAGGTCCACTGCTGTTCCCACAGAAGCTGAGGAGTACTGGAAAACTTCAGTTTGAGGAACGGTTTCTTGCTATACAGCAATGAGGTATGTTCAGTCATTTTTTCTGTAGAGACTGTGATAACTCAGAAAGGCTGACAGTATCCCCATAAGGGGAAGGGTATACAGTAATCCTAGTCTTAGAAGGAGCTTTACTAGCTTGCATAAAGGTCTTAACTTATGAGCACTCAGTTTGAATGATATATAACCAAACGTTTGTGTGTTCTGGGAGTAACTCACCCCACCACTTCATCCATCTCAGGCAGCAGATGGATGAAGACTGCTGCCTGGAGGATGATGATCTTAGCATTTGTAACTAAGGTCCACTGCTGTTCCCACAGAAGCTGAGGAGTACTGGAAAACTTCAGTTTGAGGAACGGTTTCTTGCTATACAGCAATGAGGTATGTTCAGTCATTTTTTCTGTAGAGACTGTGATAACTCAGAAAGGCTGACAGTATCCCCATAAGGGGAAGGGTATACAGTAATCCTAGTCTTAGAAGGAGCTTTACTAGCTTGCATAAAGGTCTTAACTTATGAGCACTCAGTTTGAATGATATATAACCAAACGTTTGTGTGTTCTGGGAGTAACGTTTTTATTATTTGAAGGGACAACTGTATTGAGGGTACACTTGGCTTTTTTTGGGGTTTTGATAACCCACATGGCTGAAAAAAACGCTTGGTAGATTTTTCCAAGGTCTTAGTAACATCGAGTGCGGTGGGCGGGGCCTAATTTTGCGCCTCAGTTGTGCAGTTGTTTTCAATAGACAAGCAGCAAGCTACAACACTGGAGGGGCCTGGGGAACTTCTTGGGCCTAATTGAAGCTTTATCCCCACATTATCAATCCCTAAGGGCAGGAAGGCGCCACAGCAGAGCTGTGGCAAGGTGCTGACAGGGGTTTTACCGGTTTTTGGCACTTTGTCAATCCGGTTTTCTTATTTGGGGGTTAAATGATAAATTGCTTATGGTGCAATCTTACTATTGCTTAGTGTGTCTACTACAAAAATTTCGGAAAATTTGAAGTAATTTTAAGCAGTTTTGCAGTTTGTGTATGCCTTTTTTTCTCTTAAAGGCACAGTACCGTTTTTGAAAATTGTTGTTTTTTCATTAAATAAGGTGTTTTCCAAGCTTGCTTGTCTCATTACTAGCCTGTTCAACATGTCTGACACTGAGGAAACTCATTGCTCAATTTGTTTAGAAGCCATTGTGGAACCCCCTCTTAGAATGTGTCCCACTTGTACTGATATGTCTATAAATTGCAAACAGCATATTTTGACTTATAAGAGTTTGGCACTGGATGATTCTCAGACAAAAGGAAATCAGGTTTTGCCATCTAGTTCTCCCCAAGTGTCACAACCTGTAACGCCCGCACAAGTGACGCCAAGTACCTCTAGAGATTTGCTCTCTGAGGGAGAGATTTCTGATTCAGGAAAGATGTTCCCTCAGACAGATTCAGATATGACGGCATTTAAATTTAAGCTAGAACACCTCCGATTACTGCTCAGGGAGGTTTTAGCGACTCTGGATGATTGTGACCCTATTGTAGTTCCAGAGAAATTGTGTAAAATGGACAAATATTTAGAGGTTCCTGTTTACACTGATGTTTTTCCGGTCCCTAAGAGGATTTCGGACATTGTTACTAAGGAGTGAGATAGACCAGGTATTCCGTTCGCTCCTCCTCCTGTTTTTAAGAAGATGTTTCCCATATCTGCCACCATGCGGGACTCCTGGCAGATGGTCCCTAAGGTGGAGGGAGCTATTTCTACTCTGGCTAAGCGTACAACAATACCTATTGAGGACAGTTGTGCTTTTAAAGATCCTATGGATAAAAAATTAGAGGGTCTCCTAAAGAAAATTTTTGTTCATCAGGGTTTTCTTCTCCAGCCTATAGCGTGCATTGTTCCTGTAACCACTGCAGCTGCCTTTTGGTTTGAGGCTCTGGAAGAGGCTCTTCAGGTAGAGACCCCATTAGATGATATCCTGGATAGAATTAGGGCTCTTAAGATAGCTAATTCTTTCATTACAGACGCCGCTTTTCATCTGGCTAAATTAGCGGCAAAGAATTCAGGTTTTGCCATTTTAGAGCGTTATAGCTTAAGTCCTGGTCGGCTGATGTGTCATCAAAATCTAAGCTTTTGACCATCCCTTTCAAGGGTAAGACCCTATTCGGGCCTGAACTGAAAGAGATCATTTCAGATATCACTGGAGGGAAGGGTCATGCCCTCCCTCAGGATAAGTCAAATAAGATGAGGACCAAACAAAATAATTTTTGTTCCTTTCGAAACTTCAAGGGTGGTCCCGCTTCCTCTTCCCCTGCTGCAAAGCAAGAGGGGAACTTTGCCCAATCCAGGCCAGTCTGGAGACTTAACCAGGCTTGGAACAAGGGTAAACAGGCCAAGAAGCCTGCTGCTGCCACCAAGACAGCATGAAGGGGTAGCCCCCGATCCGGGACCGGATCTAGTAGGGGGCAGACTCTCTCTCTTTGCTCAGGCTTGGGCAAAAGATGTTCAGGACTCCTGGGCTGTAGAAATCGTAACCCAGGGGTATCTTCTAGATTTCAAAGATTCTCCTCCAAGAGGGAGATTCCATCTTTCTCAATTGTCTGTAAACCAGAAAAAAAGAGAGGCGTTCTTACGCTGTGTAGAAGATCTATTTACCATGGGAGTAATCTGCCCGATTCCAAAAACAGAACAGGGGCAGGGGTTCTACTCCAATCTGTTTGTGGTTCCCTAAAAAGAGGGAACCTTCAGACCAATTTTAGATCTCAAGATCCTAAACCAATTCCTAAAAGTTCCATCCTTCAAGATGGAGACCATTCGGACTATTTTATCAATGATCCAGGAGGGTCAATATATGACCACCGTGGACTTAAAGGATGCGTATCTACACATTCCTATCCACAAAGATCATCACCAGTTCCTCAGGTTTGCCTTTCTGGACAAGCATTACCAGTTTGTGGCTCTTCCCTTCGGGTTGGCCACGGCGCCAAGAATCTTCACAAAGGTGCTAGGGTCCTTTCTGGCGGTCCTAAAGCCGCGGGGCATAGCAGTCGCGCCTTATCTAAACAACATACTAATTCAAGTGTCGACTTTCCAACTAGCCAAGTCTCACACGGACTTAGTGTTGGCCTTTCTAAGATCTCATGGGTGGAAGGTGAACGTAAAAAAGAGTTCTTTCCCCTCTCACAAGAGTTTCATTTCTAGGGACTCTGATAGACTCGGTGGACATGAAAATATTTCTGACGGAGCTCAGGAAATCAAAGATTTTGACCACCTGCCGAGTTCTTCATTCCATTCCTCGGCCGTCAGTGGCTCAGTGTATGGAGGTAATCGGATTAATGGTAGCGGCGATGGACGTAGTTCCATATGCTCGCTTACATCTCAGACCACTGCAACTATGCATGCTCAGACAGTGGAATGGGGATTATGCAGATTTATCTCCTCAGATAAATCTGGATCTAGAGACCAGAGACTCTCTTCTTTGGTGGTTGTCACAGGATCACCTGTCCCGGGGAATGTGTTTCCGCAGGCCAGCGTGGGTTATAGTGACGACGGACGCCAGCATACTGGGCTGGGGTGCTGTCTGGAATTCCCTGAAAGCTCAGGGTTTGTGGACTCAGGAGGAGGCCCTCCTACCGATAAATATTTTGGAATTAAGAGCGATATTCAATGCTCTTCAGGCGTGGCCTCAGCTGGTTTCGGACGGATTCATCAGATTTCAGTCGGACAACATCACGACTGTGGCTTATATCAATCATCAGGGGGGAACAAGGAGTTCCTTAGCGATGATAGAAGTTTCCAGAATAATCCGATGGGCAGAGACTCACTCTTGCCATCTATCAGCGATCTATATCCCAGGGGTAGAGAACTGGGCGTCAGACTTTTCATCCGGGGGAGTGGGAGCTCCATCCGGAGGTGTTTGCTCAACTGGTTCAGCTATGGGGCACACCAGAATTGGATCTGATGGCGTCTCGTCAGAACGCCAAACTTCCTCGTTACGGATCCAGGTCAAGGGATCCTCAGGCAGTACTGATAGATGCTCTAGCAGTACCCTGGTCGTTCAACCTGGCTTATGTGTTTCCGCCTTTCCCTCTCCTTCCGCGTCTGATTGCCAGAATCAAACATGAGAGAGCTTCAGTGATTTTGATAGCACCTGCGTGGCCACGCAGGACTTGGTATGCAGACCTGGTGGACATGTAATCTCTGCCACCATGGACTCTGCCATTGAGACAGGACCTTCTGATTCAAGGTCAGTTCAAGCATCCAAATCTAATTTCTCTGCAGCTGACTGCTTGGAGACTGAACGCTTGATTTTATCAAAGCGGGGTTTCTCTGAGTCGGTCATAGATACCTTGATTCAGGCTCGAAAGCCTGTCACCAGGAAAATCTATCATAAGATATGGCGTAAATATCTTTTTTGGTGCAAATCCAAAGGCTACTCAGTAAGAGTAAGAGTAAGATCAGGATTCCTAGGATTTTGTCCTTTCTTCAAGAGGGATTGGAGAAAGGATTGTCAGCTAGTTCCTTAAAAGGACAGATATCTGCTTTGTCTATTCTATTGCACAAGCGTCTGGCAGATGTCCCAGACGTTCTGGCTTTTTGTCAGGCTTTAGTTAGAATCTAGCCTGTGTTTAAACCTGTTGCTCCGCCATGGAGTCTAAATTTAGTTCTTAAAGTTCTTCAGGGGGTTCCGTTTGAACCCATGCATTCCATAGATATTAAGCTTCTATCTTGGAAAGTTCTGTTTCTAGTTGCTATCTCTTCAGCTCGAAGAGTTTCTGAACTATCTGCATTACAATGTGACTCGCCTTATCTTGTTTTCCATGCTGATAAGGTGGTTTTGCGTACCAAACCTGGGTTCCTCCCTAAGGTTGTTACTAACAGGAATATCAATCAGGAGATTGTTGTTTCTTCTCTGTGTCCTAAGCCTTCTTCTAAGAAGGAACGTTTATTGCACAACTTGGATGTGGTTCGTGCTTTGAAGTTTTATTTGCAGGCAACCAAAGATTTTCGTCAAACATCATCTTTGTTTGTTGTCTATTCTGGAAAGTGTAGGGGTCAAAAGGCTACGGCTACCTCTCTTTCCTTTTGGCTGAAAAGCATCATCCGTTTAGCTTATGAGACTGCTGGACAGCAGCCTCCTGAAAGAATTACTGCTCACTCTACTAGAGCGGTGGCTTCCACATGGGCTTTTAAAAATGATGCTTCTGTTGAACAAATTTGTAAGGCTGCGACTTGGTCTTCACTTCATACCTTTTCCAAATTTGATACTTTTGCTTCTTCGGAGGCTATTTTTTGGAGAAAGGTTTTGCAAGCAGTGGTGCCTTCCGTTTAGGTTCCTGTCTTGTCCCTCCCTTCATCCGTGTCCTAAAGCTTTGGTATTGGTATCCCACAAGTAAGGATGAAACCGTGGACTCGGTACAGCTTGCAAAAGAAAACAAAATTTATGCTTACCTGATAAATTTCTTTCTTTTGCGATGTACCGAGTCTACGGCCCGCCCTGTCTATTCAAGACAGATAGTATTTTTTATTGAAAACTTCAGTCACCTCTGCACCTTATAGTTTCTCCTTTTTCTTCCTTGGCCTTCGGTCCAATGACTGGGGGGGTGGAGTTAAGGGGGGAGCTATATAGACAGCTCTGCTGTGGGTGCTCTCTTTGCCACTTCCTGTTAGGAAGGATAATATCCCACAAGTAAGGATGAAACCGTGGACTCGGTACATCGCAAAAGAAAGAAATTTATCAGGTAAGCATAAATTTTGTTTTTATTCAGTGAAGTACAAGACATTTAAAGGTACACTAAAACCTCTGATATTGATATTCAACTCATTTACAACCGTCCCTAATTGACCTCAACCAAAGATATCAGCTAAGGAGAATAGGCTTTTTCTTTCTAATGGTAGTGAGGGTCCTGAAATCCATTCTGACATATGGGAATACATCATCTGGCTACCAGGAGGAGGCAAAGACACCCCAACCAGAGCACTCAACTATCCCTCCTACTTCCCCTTCTCTCCCATTAGTTCTTTGCCTCGGCTAGGAGGTAGGCAGAAATAGAGGTGCTCTGCAAAAGATTCTTAGAAGCAAACTCTCATAAGATAGTTCCTAGAAGAGAGAGTAGAAGAGTCATTGCAGTCATTTTTTCTCATAGTTTGAGGGCAGGACTAAGCAGACCTGGGGTCGCAGGAAAGTTCCCTTGCCTCCTCCTGTTAGGAATAGCACTCATATGAGTACATCATGACTGTCAGTCACAGTGTGAGAGGACCTGAGTGTTGTGATCATCGGATCTGCAGCACAGAGGGTAAGTACTTCCTTCCTTTGTCCCTCCATATAGGCTAGTTGCCTTCAGTATGTTAGATGGGAATCCCTATTTCTCTTGTTAAGTGTATCCAGTCCACGGATCATCCATTACTTGTGGGATATTCTCCTTCCCAACAGGAAGTTGCAAGAGGATCACCCACAGCAGAGCTGCTATATAGCTCCTCCCCTCACTGCCATATCCAGTCATTCTCTTGCAACTCTCAACAAAGACGGAGGTAGTAAGAGGAGAGTGGTGTATTATAGTTAGTTTTTTTAACTTCAATCAAAAGTTTGTTATTTTTAAATGGTACCGGAGTGTACTGTTTTATCACAGACAGCATTAGAAGAAGAATCTGCCTGTGATTTCTATGATCTTAGCAGAAGTAACTAAGATCCACTGCCGTTCTCACATATTCTGAGTGAGGTAACTTCAGAGGGGGAATGGCGTGCAGGTTTTCCTGCAATAAGGTATGTGCAGTTAACATATTTCTAGGGATGGAATTTGCTAGAAAAATGTTGCTGATACTGGATTAATGTAAGTTAAGCCTAAATGCAGTGATTTAATAGCGACTGGTATCAGGCTTATTAACAGAGATACATACTCTTATAAAATCGTTTATATATGTTTGGTGACAAAACTTATTGGGGCCTAGTTTTTTTCCACATGGCTGGCTTGATTTTTTGCCTAGAAACAGTTTCCTGAGGCTTTCCACTGTTGTAATATGAGTGGGAGGGGTCTACCACAGCTAAAATTACAGACAGAGACATTCAGCTTCCTTCTGCATGATACAGGACATCTCTGAAGGGCTCAAAAGGCTTCAAAAGTCGTGTTTAAGGAGGGTAACAACCACAGTAGACCTCTGTCAGTTGTTGTGACTGTGTTTAAAAACGTTTTTGTCATTTATTATTCCGTTTTTGGTATTAAGGGGTTAATCATCCATTTGCTTCTTTGGAGGCTGTTTTTGGGAGAAAGTTTCTACAGGCAGTGGTTCCTTACGTTTAAGTTCCTGCCTTGTCCCTCCCATCATCCGTGTACTTTAGCTTTGGTATTGGTATCCCACAAGTAATGGATGATCCGTGGACTGGATACACTTAACAAGAGAAAACATCATTTATGCTTACCTGATAAATTTATTTCTCTTGTAGTGTATCCAGTCCACGGCCCGCCCTGTCCTTTTAAGGCAGGTCTAAATTTAATTAAACTTCAGTCACCACTGCACCCCATGGTTTCTCCTTTCTCGGCTTGTTTCGGTCGAATGACTGGATATGGCAGTGAGGGGAGGAGCTATATAGCAGCTCTGCTGTGGGTGATCCTCTTGCAACTTCCTGTTGGGAAGGAGAATATCCCACAAGTAATGGATGATCCGTGGACTGGATACACTACAAGAGAAATAAATTTATCAGGTAAGCATAAATTATGTTTTTTTTATTATACGTGCGCTTTCCTCCTGTCATAGTTGGCTAGTGCTTACATAGCGAAGGGGGTCAAGTGTCTACAGGCAGTGTATGCTGTCTTACGGGCTATGCTCAGGCCTTTTTAGCATGGGACTTGTTACCGATCTTGTGATGACACTGGGGCTCTTACTGTCGGTGTCACTAGGAGTATAGGCGCCATTATGTGACTGTCTCACAGCGGGGAGGAGTTTATTCCTTTTTCCACCTTGAGACACTTTTGGTGCGCATTCCGCCTTCTTCCTCCTGCGCCCTGCTACAGCCTTGTCAGTGCTTCTGACAACCAGAAAACAAGTGCCTCAACAACATGGTCAGTGGCAGGAGAGGGTAAGACTTGCTAACCGGAGCATTAGAGGCTGTGCAGACAGGAATTCAGTTTGTCCCCGGCAACGTACTTGGCCCAGTGGTGACCATTTACTCAGAGGGGTGTCATAAATTATTGTCCCTAGAGGGTTTTTAAAAGCGACTAGAAAAACAATTATGGTAGTGGACATAACTGGGGGGATTTATATCAACAGGCAACTGGTGAGCATTCTGAAGGAGAGGCATCTGAGATAATTATTGATACAAATAAATGTTTGTTGTGCAAAGTGAACATGGTGTGTCCACCGGCTCAGCTCTGCAGTCTCTGTTTAATGTCTGTTCTACAGTCTCACTCTGCGGCTTCTAACACTCAAGATACTGTAGCCTCCCTGCCTAATTCCTCTGCCTCAGGTGGCAGGCCCTAGTAATATGGATACTACAGTATGCCCATCTTATTCTCTCCCACTTTTTCAAGTAGTAAATCCTTATTTCGCAAAACTGTGTTTTGTGAACGCCTGCCTCTATGCCTCAGGTGGCATGACCTAATTGCCTCCAGATTTCGCTTCTCAGCTGCAATCTGCAAAATTGGCAGCTTTGGGAGCTTTGCCACCGGCAGGTAAGTGCAAGAGGAAGGTAAACATTGTTCCTCTGAATCTAAAGCCAGTTATTTCGCTGGTGGGTTTTCTGTCAAACCATTGCAACCTTCTGAATATGACGAATCCTTGTCTGTTATGGAGGGCATACTTTCATCCTCTGATTCTCATAGAGAGTCAGACAAGGATGATGAAGATATTGCCTTCAGATTTAAGATGGAGGAGGTACTCAGGACTTTGGTAGGGTAAGCCGGTACAGAAAATAGACATTATTTTTAAACCCAAGGCCAGGACTCCTGATGTTTTTCTAGTCTTTTCCTTGTTAGCTGATATAATTTCCAAAGAGTAGGAGAAGCCTGGGGTTCCCTTCTCTCCATCTCCTCCTTTTAAGAAATCCTTCCCTGTTCCCGATAATTGGAGTTGTGGGATACTGTTCCAAAGGTAGGTGGAGCTATCTCAACCATAGCTAAGATAACCACCATTCTGCTGGAAGACAGCACTTCTTTCAAGTATCCAATGGACAGGAAACTAAAAGGATATGTAAGGAGGGCCATTTTACAAGGAGGCCTTCTTTTCCAACCGGTGGTGAGCATTACTAATGTGGCAGGAGCTGCTGCCTTTTAGTGTGACTCCTCATCGGAATTGATTACAGTTGAATCTTCCTTGGAGGGGATTCAGGACAGTATCCAGGCTCTCAAGACGGCTAACTCATTAATTTGTGATGCAATTGTACGTAACAATGTCAAGAATACTAGCCTCTCTGTATTAGTCAGTAGGGCCCTCTGGCTGAAATCTTGGTCTGTAGACATGGTTTTGAAATCTAGATTCCTGTCATTATCCTTTAAGGGCAAGACCTTGTTTGGTCCAGGATTGGATTCCATTATTTCTATCGTCACTGGTGGAAAAGGAGTCTTCCTTCCTAAGGTTGTGTCAATGGACAATATAAATCAGAAGATTATAGAACCATCCTTGTGTCCTAATCCTAAATCCTCTAAGGAAAGATTGTTGCACAATTTGGATGTGGTTAGGGCTTTAAAGTTTTACCTCCATGCTACTAAGGATTTTTGCCAATCATCAAGTTTGTTCTGTTCTCTGGCAAGCGCAAGGGCTAGAAGGCTACTGCTGTTTTATTATCCTCTTTGTTGAAAAATATCATCTGTATTGCTTATTTGGAGGCAGCTCATCACCCTCCGGCACGTATTACTGCTCATCCCAAGCATTCAATATCCACGTCCTGGGCCTTCAAGAATAAGGCTTTGGTAGAACAGATCTGCAAAGCAGCTACATGGTCTTTACTTCATTCGCTCACAAGATTCTGTAAGTTCAATGTTTTTATCTCTGTGGAGTCCTCTTTTGGTGGGTGACTAACAACTAGGTAACTGCCTTGCTTGTTCATCCCGCCCTTCTCATTTGTGGACTCCACAGCTTGGGTATTGATTCCCATATGTCAGAATGCATTTTGTGGACTGTAACTACCATTAGAAAGAAAACAAAATTTATGCTTACATGATAAATTCTTTTTTTTTTCCGGGTAGTGAGAGTCCACAAACCTGCACCCTTTTTACTGTGGCAGTAGTCCTAGTTGCACCTCTTCTCCCCTGTTAACTGACTTGCTTTTTGTATCCTCGGATATGAGCTACTGTGAGGGAAGGGGAAGAAGGAGGGATAGTTAAGTACTCTGGTTGGGGTGTCTTTGCCTCCTCCTGGTGGCCAGGTGATGTATTCCCATATGTCAGAATGGATTCTGTGGACTCTCACTACCTAGAAAGAAAATAATTTATCAGGTTAGCATAAATTTTGTTTTTAACCTTTAATAACTTTGTTACAACACTAAAGTGAAAGTGAAATGCACTTATTTCTCAATAAGAATTTCAAAACCACATCTGCATATTATGCTTAGGCTAATTTTTGTTTGAATACATTATTATGTCTAGCTTTTTTTAGGGTTTATTGTCCCTTTAATTAACTGGCTTGCCACTGTTGTAAATCACTGCTATCTACTGTTACTAAATTGTTTCTTTTACTCCTAGCGTATACTGCAAGAAGAAGAGTCTGATCCTTTGCCATCTGCCCGAGTCTCGCCAGTTCGTGGCAAGCTGCTTTGGTTTCTTGACGAATTTGCGGCTCGTGAATTAACATGTCCAGTGGAAAAGCACTCTGTTTTATAATGCCTGAGTGGGTACAGAACCAGAGGCCGGAGCTTCCCCCACCCTCTCCTGGTGGTACCAGGGTCACGGGCAGAACCAAAGAGCCAGACAGAACAAGAGTTATAGGTCAAACCCAGGCCACTGGCATCATTTACGTGAAGAACAGCCAGGGGCAGAACCAGCAATATACAAAACAAAAGCTACAAGCAGTAAGCCAAGGAATAAATGATGTAGGGAATGAAAGCTAAGTGACAGGTCAAGATCCAGAGTCACAAACGGAAACACAGTGAAAGCTACGACACACAATCACATGCTAACATATGGGACTTGAATCTGTATCTATGCTAAATGGACAGCACCATGGATGGATAACTATCTGTAACCAAAACCAAAGCTGCACACACCACTGAAACCATAACTGGAAACTCAGGCCAAGCTACAGGCAAAAATACTGATTAATCCATGGGCAGACCCACAATACAAGAAGCTTGCAGATTTGCCCTGTTTTCCACATCCTTACTTTTCTTGGATCTGCCCGCTGTCCCGTCAAACTTCTGCCTCCCCCTCACATCTGCCTCCCCTCTAGGATCTGCCCCTAGGTGTAAGAGGCACCGCTAAAGTCATTTGCTTCCAGATAATTTGCACATTCCAACCGTATTGTGACTGCACACACAATAAATTCTGATTGGTTTAAAGTAAACATTGTCATTCGCCTGTATCATATACTCTAAAACATAATAGCCACAGTAAACAAAGTAATAAACAAAGTATGTGTTTATACTTAAAGGGACACTGAACCCAAATTTTTTATTTCATGATTCAGAAAGCATAAAATTTTAAGCAACTACCTAATTTACTCCTATTATCATTTTCTTCGTTCTCTTGCTATCTTTATTTTAAAAGCAGGAATGTAAATCTTAGCAGCCAGCCCATTTTAGGTTCAGCACCATGGATAGCGCTTGCTTACATTTACCCACCAATAAGCAAGCACAACCAGGTTCTCAACCAAAAATGGTCCGGCTCCTATGCATCGCATTTCTGCTTTTTAAATAAAGATAGCAAGAGAACGAAGAAAAGTTGATAATAGGAGTAAATTAGAAAGTCGCTTAAAATGCATGTGCATCTGAATCCTGAAAGAAAAAATGTTGGGTTTAGTGTCCCTTTAATATGTTATATTGAAATATGGGTAGATTTGATGCGATTTCTGGTTATGTGCTGTCAAAATCTCTATTTTTCAGCTTTTTCTCTATCATCTTTTTTACTCCTCTTTATCTTCTTCTTTCCTACTTTCCTACCTCTCTCTCTGAAAATAAGGCAGTATAAACCTTAGTATTTCAGCAACCACTACTTGTTTTTTTGTTAAAAATAAAAAATAATTTACTAGTCAATAAAGTCTTTCTGCATGTCAAATTTAATAAAGATTGGTGCAGCAATTTTAGCTGCAGGCAATGTTCCCTCTAATTTTTTCCTTTTTTTACAGCTGTAAATTTTTTACACAACCTGGTGAATGGGCAGAACTTTTATATAAATTGTATATAGAATATTGTTTATAAATATAAATATATATATATATATATATATATATATATATATATATATATCACATAATATTACATGGCTCCACTAAAAGAACTAAAACAAACACTAAAAGTCCCTTAAAGGGACATTATACACTAGATTTTTCGTTGCTTAAATGTTTTATAGATGATCCATTTATATAGCCCATACAGTTTTTTGTTTTTTTTTGGGGGGGGGGGGGTTAATAAATAGTTTTGCTTATTTTTAAATAACATTGCTCTAATTTTCAGACTCCTAACCAAGCCCCAAAGTTTTAGGAGAATACCGACGTATACCTACTCCAGCTTGCTTCTGTTTGTGTAAAGGGTCTTTTCATATGCAAAAGAAGGGGGAGGATCTGCTATTTCTTACTTGCAGTGGGTGTTCTAGTAACTTTTTAAACAGAGCTACACTGGAAGCTTCTAAGTACTATTTCAAACAGTTTTATACTTGATTTTTATATCAGTATCTATGCATATTATTCTTTATAGTAGTGTCTATTACACGCAGTTATACGAAAATTGGTGTATACTGTCCCTTTAAGAGCCAAATATAAACACTGCATATTATTACATACATTGAAAGTCAAATTACGGATACTGTGTAATTATGCTGAAAGATTGGATATGACTAGAAGACACTGCTCTTAAAAGTGCCAGCACTTTATCAATGTTACTCATACCAAGATCATATTGTATGCACAGTTATCAGACAGACTCTTATTAGCATTTTTCACCTATAGTTAAGTAATTACTTCATTGTTGGCACCGCTTATTTGAAACGCCTGTTTGCTGCCGCTTCCAAAACTTACCGTGCTTTGTGCTCCGACTCCCTCACTGACGCCTATCACGCACGGCCTGTCTTTACCTGTTCATAGGCCTACACAGATCACTGCGCATCTGCGCGGCCATGCACGTTACAGGGAACATTGGCTGTAGGCTAATCTCATTATTTTTTAATTGTTAAGTGAAAGGCAAATGTACTTTTTTTTCCCCAACACTTAAAGGGTTATGACATTAAATAAATGCTAGATAGAATTGTGTGTTCAAAGCAAAGATTAGCCTGAGGATGATTTGCAGATGCTTTTTTAAAGTTATATTAGTTTAAATATTGAAAAAAATAAGTGTAAAGTTTTAGTTTCCATAAAACAAAGGGGGCTGCCATGGTCTAAGAAGAAAAGGGGTTTAATAACCCATGTTCTAACGTAGGCATCCATCTCTGCCAAGGCCATTTAGTAACAGCTAGAGTGTTCAACTGATGATTGTGGAATATAAAATTAGCCCAGAATCTGCACTTTTAACAAGAACTGGAAAGACCCGAAATGTTCAAAATTAAAGGGATATGAAACCCAACATTTTTCTTTCATGATTCAGATAGATCATGCGATTTTAAATAATTTTTAGACATGTGCATGGCGAAAAAATTCGGTTCGGATTTTTTCGAATTTCGGTTCGGAGCGATTCGAATTCGGAAAAATTTGAATCAATTTGGTTCGGATTTGTTTCGGATTCATTTGGATTCGAATAAATTCGGTTCGTATTTGTTTGGGATTCATTCAGATTCGAATAAATTCGGTTGGATTCGGTTCGGAAATTCGGAATTTCTGTAAGTGTTAGGAGGGATTAGACTAGTATTATGTACGGTACATTAGGTGTAACCCATAGCAGAGTGATATAACCTAATATACTGTACAATACTAGTGTAATCCATGGCCATCCGAATCTACCAAATAAATCCGAAGTAATTCGGATTTATTCTGTAGATTCGGCACTATTTTAATTCGGAGATTATGTTCGATCCGAATTTACGAATCGAACCGAATCGCACATGTCTAAAAATTTTCTAATTTACTTCTATTATTTTTTTCTCTGTTCTCTTGGTAGCTTTTGTTGAAAAGCAGGGACATATGCTTAGGAGTCGGTGTCCTGGAAGATCAGCCAACTCCTCAGATTAGCCCATTCTGTCACTTCCGGTGCCGTGGAATCAGCTGTCTCACTGCAAATCTACTTAGTGTGCATGCGCTTCATTGAGTCACTGCATCAAACATATATACGATGCACTGTAATTCCCCCATCTTCACTATCTTTTTTTTGCGTCCGCCTGTGGGGTTCAAGGGGGCAAAGTTTCACTTGGGGTGGATGCCAGAGGATCGGTGGGGCCGCACCCCTTGAACACCCCAAGCAGAGGCAAAAAAAATAGTGAAGATGGGTGAATTACAGTGCATCGTTTATATGTCGGGTTAGCAAGCAGTTCCGTTGTAGATATTAGTTTCTGTGGTGGAGCGCATGCGCAGTGAGTCCATTTTTTATCAGACTTGCGGCGATTGGAATGTGGTGAGGCGGTGGATCGCATGCGTGGTGAAGGAATTTGCGGTCACACAGCTGATTCCACTTCACCGGAAGTGACAGAAATTTAAATGAAGTCTGCAAAACTGGCTAATCTGTCAGTACACCGGCCCATTTCTGGAGCAGCTTTGCAAGAATGTTATCCATTTGCAAGAACACTAGAGGGCAGCACTATTTCCTGCCATGTGGTGCTCCAAGTCCCTACCTAGGTATCTCTTCAACACAGAATATCATGGGAACGAAGCAAATTGGAAACTTTTTTTTAAAATTGTATGCTCTGTCTGAATCACAAAAGAATATTTTTGGGTTTCATATCCTTTTTAAATTACAGGGAGAAGAGGCTAAATATATATGTTAGTGTGTAAATGAAGACTGGAATAATTTTAACACCTTGAATTTCTTACATTTACAAATTATTTCTCTAGAATTGTAATAAATAAATATATTTAAAAGAAAAAAAAAAAAAAAAAAAAGAAGAAGATAGTGCCCGATAAAGCTTTGTTTTAAAAACCTTTTTTTTATAGAGAGAGAAAAACACATTGTTAGTGCCTTAGGCAGAATTTCAGAAAGGTTTTGAAAGCTAAACTGTAAAAGCTGCATTTAAGAGGAATTCATCTAGTGCTGATAAAAAGCTAAAGCCTTTCCTTTATTTCATCTACAAACAACATCTCTTTCTAGATTGTCTAAACTATTATCTATACTATACGTTTGTAATGTCCGTCACCGTCGGCAGTGGCGCACACATCCTCAAAGGAATGTTGGCAGCGCGAGGCAGCCGAAATAATTCACCTGGATTCTTTCACCACCCTGCTATTTTCGGAATCCACCGGGATGCAGCGAAGGCAAACGGAGCATTACAAAAAAAAGAACTTACCTGATAAATTCATTTCTTTCATATTGGCAAGAGTCCATGAGCTAGTGACGTATGGGATATGCAATCCTACCAGGAGGGGCAAAGTTTCCCAAACCTCAAAATGCCTATAAATACACCCCCCACCACACCCACAATTCAGTTTAACGAATAGCCAAGTAGTGGAGTGATAAAGAAAGGAGTAAAAAGCATCAACAAAGGAATTTGGAAATAATTGTGCTTTATACAAGAAATCATAACCACCATAAAAAGGGTGGGTCTCAGGTAAATTCTTACATAAATTATGTTTTCTTTCATGTAATTGGCAAGAGTCCATGAGCTAGTGACGTATGGGATAGTAATACCCAAGAGGTGGAACTCCACAGAAGAGTCACTAGAGAGGGAGGGATAAAATAATAACAGCCATTTTCAGCTGAAAAAAATTAATCCACAACCCAAAATATAAGTTTATTCTCATAAATGAAAAGAAAAAAACTTAAAGATAAGCAGAGGAATCAAACAAACAGCTGCCTGAATAACTTTTCTACCAAAAACTGCTTCCGAAGAAGCAAATACATAAAAACGGTAGAATTTAGTAAATGTATGCAAAGAAGACCAATTTGCTGCTTTGCAAATCTGATCAACTGAAGCTTCATTCTTAAAAGCCCACGAAGTGGAGGCTGATCTAGTAGAATGAGCTGTAATTCTCTGAGCAGGGCTTTACCCGACTCCAAATAAGCCTGATGAATCAAAAGCTTTAGCCAAGATGCCAAGCAAATGGCAGAAGCCTTCTGACCTTTCCTAGAACCAGAAAAGATAACAAATAGACTAGAAGTCTTCCTGAAATCTTTAGTAGCCTCAACATAATATTTCAAAGCTCTTACTACATCTAAAAAATGTAAGGATCTCTCAAAAGAATTCTTAGGATTAGGACACAAAGAAGGGACAAAATTCTCTATTAATGTTGTTAGAATTTACAACCTTCGGTAGAAATTTAAATGAAGTCCGCAAAACTTCTTTTTCCTGATGGAAAATCAGAAAAGGAGATTCACAAGAAAGAGATGGCCAAAAGGAACAACACTTTCCAAGAAAGTAGTTTAATGTCCAAAGAATGCATAGGCTCAAACGGAGGAGCTTGTAAAGCCTTCAAAACCAAATTAAGACTCCAAGGAGGAGAGATTGATTTAATGACAGGCTTGATACGGACCAAAACCTGTACAAAACAGTGAATATCAGAAGCTTAGCAATCTTTCTGTGAAAAAAAAACAGAAAGAGCATAGATTTGTCCCTTCAAGGAACTACAAACCCTTATCCAAACCATCCTGAAGAAACTGTAAAATTCTAGGAATCCTAAAAGAATGCCAGGAGAATTTATGAGAACACCATGAAATATAAGTCTTCCAAACAGATTTACGAGCCTGTAACATAACATTAATCACTGAATCAGAGAAACCTCTATGACTAAGCACTAGGCGTTCAATTTCCATACCTTCAAATTTAATGATTTGAGATCCTGATGGAAAAACGGACCTTGAGACAGAAGGTCTGGCCTTAATGGAAGTGGCCAAGGTTGGCAACTGGACATCCGAACAAGATCCGCATACCAAAACCCGTGAGGCCATGCTGGAGCTACCAGCAACACAAACAATTGTTCCATGATGATTTTAGAGATCAATCTTGGAAGAAGAACTAGAGGCGGGAAAATACAAGCAGGTTGGTAACACCAAGGAACTGTTAACGCATCCACCGCTTCCGCATGAGGATTCCTGAACCTGGGCAGGTACCTGGGTAGTCTCTTGTTTAGATGGGAAGCCATCACATCTGAACAATCTGAGAAAACACATCTGGATGGAGCGACCCCCCCCCCCCAGATGTAAAGTCTGACGGCTGAGATAATCCGCTTCCCAATTGTCTATACCTGGAATATGAACCGCAGAAACTAGACATGAGCTGGATTCCACCCAAGGAAGTATCCAAGATACTTCTTTCATAGCTTGGGGACTGTGAGTCCCACCCTGATGATTGACATATGCCACAGTTGTAATATTGTCTGTCTGAAAACAAATGAACGGTTCTCTCTTCAACAAAGGCCAAACCTGAAGAGCCCTGAAAATAGCACGGAGTTCTAAAATATTGATTGGTAACCTCGCCTCTTGAGATTTCCAAACCCTTTGTGCTGTTAGAGATCCCTAGACAGCTTCCCAACCTGAAAGACTTGCATCTGTTGTGATCACAGTCCAGGTTGGATGAACAAAAGAGGCCCCTTGGACTATACAATGCTGGGATGCATGAGAGAAAAAAATCATCTCACTCTGAATCCTATTCGGGACCCATGAGAGACAATACTCTGAATCCATTGATTTTGGACAGAATCTGCCCAAATGTTTTGGAAGAATATTAATCTGCCCCCCATCAGCTGAGCTGGAATGAGGGCCGCACCTACATGCAGACTTGGGGGCTGTCTTCAGTTTCTTAAATGGTTTGGATTTACTCCAACTTGAAGAAGGTTTCCAATTGGAACCAGATTCTTTGGGGAAAGGATTAGATTTCTGTTCCTTATTTTGTTGAAAGGAACGAAAACAGTTAGAAGCTTTAGATTTACCCTTAGGTCTTTTATCCTGAGGCAAAAAAACTCCCTTCCCCCCAGTGACAGTTGAAATAATCAAATCCAACTGAGAACCAAATAACTTATTACCTTGTAAGGAAAGAGATAGTAATCTAGACTTAGATACCATGTCAGCATTCCAATATTTGAGCCACAAAACTCTTCTAGCTAAAATAGCTAAAGACATAGATTTAACATCAATTTTGATTATATCAAAAATGACATCACAGATAAAATGATTAGCATGTTGAAGCAAGCGAACAATGCTACACAAATCAGGATCCATTTCCTGTTGCGCTAAGCTTTTCAACCAAAAAGTTGATGTAGCTGCAACATCAGCCAAAGAAATGGCAGGCCTGAGAAGATAGCCAGAATATAAATAAGCTTTCCTTAGATAAGATTCAAGTTTCCTATCTAAAGGGTCTTTAAAAGAA
Organism: Bombina bombina; assembly: GCF_027579735.1. Taxonomy (NCBI): domain Eukaryota; kingdom Metazoa; phylum Chordata; class Amphibia; order Anura; family Bombinatoridae; genus Bombina; species Bombina bombina. The sequence continues at coordinate 728,427,956 of NC_069504.1, forward strand.
GTATTATCTTCCATAGGAATAGTAGTACGTTTACCAAGAGTAGAAATAGCCCCATCAACTTTGGGGATCTTTTCCCAAAACTCCAATCTAACTGCTGGCAAAGGATATGATTTTTAAAACCTTGAAGAAGGAATAAAAGAAGTACCAGGCCTATTTCATTCCTTAGAAATCATATCAGAAATAGCATCAGGAACTGGAAAAACCTCTGGAGTAACCACAGGAGGTTTATAAACAGAATTTAAACGTTTACGTTTTAATATCAAGAGGACTAGTTTCCTCAATATCCAATGTAATCAACACCTCTTTTAACAAGGAACGAATATACTCCATTTTAAATAAATAAGTAGATTTGTAATTGTCAATATCTGAGGAAGGATCTTCTGAATCGGATAGATCCTCATCAGAGGAGGATAATTCAGTATGTTGTCGGTCATTTGAGATTTCATCAACTTTATTAGAAATGTTAAAAGACCGTTTACGTTTATTAAAAGGCGGGATGGCAGACAAAGCCTTCTGATTCGCATCAGCAATAAAATATTTTATATTTACAGGTATATCATGTACATTAGATGTTGAAAGAACAACAGGCATTGTACTATTACTGATGGACACATTCTCTGCATGTAAAAGCTTAGCATGACAACTATTACATACCACAGCTGGAGATATAATCTCCACAAATTTACGACAAATGCACTTAGCTTTGGTAGAACTGTTATCAGGCAGCAGGGTTCCAACAGTGGTTTCTGAGACATCTTGCAAACGTAAGAGAAAAAACAACATATAAAGCAAAATAATCAATTTCCTTATATGGCAGTTTAAGGAATGGGAAAAAAATGCAAACTGCATAGCCCTCTGACATAGAAAAAGGCAAGAGGCATATAGGAATGGGATTTAAATAATGAAATTGTTTGGCGCCAAATATGACGCACAACGCAAACTGAAATTTTTTTGCAGCTAACAGCATCCGGAAATGACACACTTGCGTCATTGTAGACGCATCCTTGTGCAAGGAACTCGGCGTCAACTAAGACGCCGGAATGACGAATTTGCGTCATTGGACGTACCTTTGCACCAAAAAAAATTCTTGCACCAAGAATAACGCAATAAACGTTGGCAATAAACGTTGGCAATTTAATGAAAAAGCAGTCGATTGAAAAAAGACTAAACCCCAGGTGAGATAAATATTTTCCTAAATATGTTTTTTTCCCAAATATGAAACTGATAGTCTGCAAAAGGAAATATACATAAACCTGACTCATGGCAAATATAAGTACAATACATATATTTAGAACTTTATATTAATGTATAAAGTGCCAAACCATAGCTGAGAGTGTCTTAACCCCTTAACGACCAAGGACGTACGCCACACGTCCTCAAAAAAAATACAGTTAATGACCGAGGACGTGTGGCGTACGTCCTTGATCTGGAAAGCAGCTGGAAGCGATCCTGCTCGCTTCCAGCTGCTTTCCGGTTATTGCAGTGATGCCTCGATATGGAGGCATCCTGCAATAACCCCCCTTGGCCATCCGATGCAGAGAGAGCCACTCCGTGGCCCTCTCTGCACCGGACATCGGTGGCCGGTATCGTTGGCGGGTGGGAGCTTACGTGGGAGGCGGGTGGGCGGCCATCGATGCTGTGTGTGGAGTGGAGGGGGGCGGGATCGGGGGCGGGACCTGCGGGAGCGCGCGCATGCACGGGGGGGTGGGCGGGCGCGTGCGCGGGTGGGAACCGCTACACTACAGAAAAAAAAAAGTTCAAAGTAAAAAAAAAATAATACATTTTCAGCATTATAAATTTAATCTAAGGGATCTGGAAGGGGTTGGGGGTTGGTCTTGGTGGGGGGGAAAGCTACACTACAGAAAAGGGAATTTTTTTTAAGAAAAGCCACATTTTGTACAAAACTGGGTACTGGCAGACAGCTGCCAGTACCCAAGATGGCGCCCATTAAGGCAGAGGGGAAGGGTTAGAGAGCTGTTTGGTGGGGGATCAGTGAGGTTGGGGTCTAAGGGGGGATCCTACACATCAGCATATGTAAATATGCTTCTTTTTTTTTTTAAAAAAAAAGGGCCAAATACCTTTTATTTTAGTACTGGCAGAGTTTCTGCCAGTACTTAAGATGGCGGGGACAATTGTGGGGGAGGGAAGAGAGCTGTTTGGGAGGGATCAGGGGGTCTGATGTTTCAGGTGGGAGGCTGAGCTCTACACTAAAGATAAAATTAACCCTGCAAGCTCCCTACAAGCTACATAATTAACCCCTTCACTGCTAGCCCTAATACACGTGTGATGCGCAGCAGCATTTAGAGGCCTTCTAATTACCAAAAAGCAATGCCAAAGCCATATATGTCTGCTATTTCTGAACAAAGGGGATCCCAGAGAAGCATTTACAACCATGTGTGCCATAATTGCACAAGCTGTTTGTAAATAATTTCAGTGAGAAACCTAAAATTGAGAAAAATTTAACGTTTTTTTTTTAATTTGATCGCATTTGGCGGTGAAATGGTGGCATGAAATATACCAAAATTGGCCTAGATCAATACTTGGGGTTGTCTACTACACTACACTAAAGCTAAAACTACCCCAAAAAGCTCCCTACATGCTCCCTAATTAACCCCTTCACTGCTGGGCATAATACACGTGTGTATTTTAGTACTGGCAGACTTTCTGCCAGTACTTAAGATGGCGGGGACAATTGTGGGGGAGGGAAGGGAAGGGAGCTGTTTGGGAGGGATCAGGGGGTGGGATGTGTCAGATGGGAGGCTGATCTCTACACTAAAGCTAAAATTAACCCTGCAAGCTCCCTACAAACTCCCTAATTAACCCCTTTACTGCTAGCCATAATACATGTGTGAGGCGCAGCAGGATTTAGCGGCCTTCTAATTACCAGAAAGCAACGCCAAAGTCATATATGTCTGCTATTTCTGAACAAAGGGGATCCCAGACAAGCATTTACAACCATTTGTGCCATAATTGCACAAGCTGTTTGTAAATGATTTCAGTGAGAAACCTAAAATTGTGAAAAATTTTAAGTTTTTTTTAATTTGATCGCATTTGGCGGTGAAATGGTGGCATGAAATATACCAAAATGTGCCTAGATCAATACTTGGGGTTGTCTACTACACTACACTAAAGCTAAAATTAACCCTACAAGCTCCCTAAAAGCTCCCTAATTAACCCCTTAACTGCTGGGCATAATACACTTGTGGTGCGCAGTGGCATTTAGCGGCCTTCTAATTACCAAAAAGCAACGCCAAAGCCATATATGTCTGCTATTTCTGAACAAAGGGGATGCCAGAGAAGAATTTACAACCATTTATGCCATAATTGCACAAGTTGTTTGTAAATAATTTCAGTGAGAAACCGAAAGTTTGTGAAAAAATTTGTGAAAAAGTGAACGTTTTTTGGATTTGATCGCATTTGGCGGTGAAATGGTGGTATGAAATATACCAAAATTGGCCTAGATCAATACTTTGGGATGTCTACTAAAAAAAAATATATACATGTCAAGGGATATTCAGGGATTCCTGAAAGATATTAGTGTTCTAATGTAACTAGCGCTAATTTTGGAAAAAAATGGTTTGGAAATAGCAAAGTGCTACTTGTATTTATGGCCCTATAACTTGCAAAAAAAGCAAAGAACATGTAAACATTGGGTATTTCTAAACTCAGGACAAAATTTAGAAACTATTTAGCATGGGTGTTTTTTGGTGGTTTTAGATATGTAACAGATTTTGGGGGTCAAAGTTAGAAAAAGTGTGTTTTTTTCCATTTTTCCTCATATTTTATCATTTTTTTTATAGTAAATTATAAGATATGATGAAAATAATGGTATCTTTAGAAAGTCCATTTAATGGCGAGAAAAACTGTATATAATATGTGTGGCTACAGTAAATGAGTAAGAAGAAAATTACAGCTAAACACAAACACTGCAAAAATGTAAAAATAGCCTTGGTCCCAAACGGACAGAAAATGGAAAAGTGCTGTGGTCATTAAGGGGTTAAAGGGACACTGTACCCAAAACATTTCTTTCGTGATTCAGATTGAGCATGAAATTTTAAGCAACTTTCTAATTTACTCCTATTATCAAATTTTCTTCATTCTCTTGGTATCTTTATTTGAAATGCAAGAATGTAAGTTTAGATGCCGGCCCATTTTTGGTGAACAACCTGGGTTGTCCTTGCTGATTGGTGGATAAATTCATCCACCAATAAAAAAGTGCTGTCCAGAGTACTGAAACCAAAAAAAAAGCTTAGATGCCTTCTTTTTCAAATAATGATAGCAAGAGAACGAAGAGTAAATTAGAAAGTTGCTTAAAATTGCATGCTCTTTCTGAATTACAAAAGAAAAAATTTGGGTACAGTGTCCCTTTAAGTAATGAAAACATACTTACCGAAAGACACCCATCCACATATAGCAGATAGCCAAACCAGTACTGAAACAGTTATCAGTAATGGAATATGAGAGTATATTGTCGATCTAAATAAGGGAGGTAGGAGATGAATCTCTACGACCGATAACAGAGAACCTATGAAATAGATCTCCCACAAGGAAAACCATTGCTTTCAATAGGTGATACTCCCTTCACATCCCTCTGACATTCACTGTACTCTGAGAGGAATCAGGCTTCAAAATGCTGAGAAGTGCATATCATTGTAGAAATCTAAGCACAAACTTACTTCACCACCTCCATAGGAGGCAAAGTTTGTAAAACTGAATTGTGGGTGTGGTGAGGGGTGTATTTATAGGCATTTTGAGGTTTGGGAAACTTTGCCCCTCCTGGTAGGATTGTATATCCCATACGTCACTAGCTCATGGACTCTTCTTGCCAATTACATGAAAGAAAAACACCTAACCGCACGCAATAAGTATTAAAAAAAAAAAAAGACCCGCAATAAATATTAAAAAACCCCCAAAAAAACGCCTGTACAAAGTATTAAGAAAAAAAACTAAACTACCTAATAAAATTAATAACCCCTAAATCTGCAAACCCCAACATCGCAAACTACCTAATACATCTATTAATCCCTAAACTGCTAACCCCCCACAACGCATTAAACCTAATTTACCTATTAACTCCTACACCACCAACCCCCACAACGCAAAAAACTAATTTAATGACTAAGCCCCCTAAACTTACACCCTCTAATTAACCCCTTAATTACAATAAAAATAAACTACATTACAATAAAAAATACAAAAAAATTTACATTAGATTAATCTAATTACAAAAAGTGAAAAAAGGCTAACATTACAAAAAATAATAAACACATTATCAAAAATAAAAAAATTAAACCTAATCCCTATGAAAATAAAAAAGCCCCCCCCAAAATAAAAACACCCCCTAATCTAATACTAAACTACTAAAAAATAATGTTATATAATTCTGCACATAGTGCAGAATTATATAACATTATTTTAATGTTATCGTTATAAACCCTTTTATTCCCTTTTAATTTTTGTAAAATATGTCCGTTTTTCAGACCCGCTCTGTGTACTCTGCTGAGCGGGTCTGTTTTTTTTACACAGCGCATCGGGCCAGCTGTATAGTCACAGCACGGCCCGACCGCGCCATAACACTAAGTGCAGCTCGCTCCAGAGCAGGAGCGAGCTGCACTTAGTGTTATGGCGCGGTTGGGCCGGGCTGTAACTATACAGCTGGCCCGATGCGCTCAGGAGCGAGCTACACTTAGTGTTATGGCACGGTAAAAAAAACAACACCAAAACCCCAAAGAGGTACTCACGGTTTCAGAAGTCCGGCGGAGAAGGTCTTCCAGGCGGGCCCATCATCTTCATCCACAGCGAAGGCGGTGAGGAGCGGAGGTCCGGAGCGTTCTTCCCAGAAGTGGTGATCCTCAGCGGCGGTCCTCGGAGAAGGCATGGAGGTTCCTCTTCAGGCGATCGTCCGCCGCACACTGAAGAAAGAATTCAAGGTACTCCATATTTATTGGGGGATCTTGAATTCCTATTGGCTTAAATTTTCTAAATCAGCCAATAGGATTAGCGCTACTGACATCTTATTGGCTGATTTGAACAGCCAATAGAATTTCAGTAGCTCTCATTTTATTGGCTGTTTTGAAAAATTCAGCAGCCAATAGAATGAGAGCTACTAAAATCTTATTGGCTGATTTGAACAGCCAATAGGATTTTAGTAGCTCCAATCCTATTGGCTGTTTTGAAAAATTCAGCCAATAGGAATGCAAGGTACCCCAAATTGATTGCGGTACCCTTCATTCAATATTCAGTATACCACAAACATCGGATGAAGAGGAGCCTCCATATCGCTGAGGACGACCGCCACCGCCGCCGAGGATCGCCACATCTGGGAAGACCGATCCGGACCTCCGCTCCGCGCCGCCTTCGCTGTGGATGAACATGATGGACCCGCCTGGAAGAAGACCTCCGCCAGACTTCTGAAACCTTGAGTACCTATTTGGGGCTTTAGTATTAGGCTTTTTTTTTTTTAAATGTATTTTTTAACTTAGTTTTTTTTTTGGGCACTTTGAAAAATAGCTGAATGCCCTTTTTAGGGCAGTAAAAAAAGCTGAATGACCTTTTAAGGGCAATGCGCATACAAATGCCCTTTTCAGGGCAATGGGTAGATTAGGTTTATTAATGTTAGGTTGTTTTTTTTTTATTTTGGAGGGTTTGGTGGGTGTGGGGACTTTATTTTTAATGTAAAAGAGCTGTTTAACTTAGGGCAATGCCCTACAAAAAGCTCTTTTAAGGGCTATTGGTAGTTTAGCATTAGATTAGGGGGTGTTTTTATTTTGGGGGGATTTTTTATTTTCATAGGGATTAGGTTTTTAGTTTTTATTTTGGATAATGTGTTTATTTTTTTCTGTATTTCTATTTTTTATTTTTTGTAGCTTGGGGGGTTGTTTTACAAAAAATAGCAGAACTATACAACCAAAAAAACTGTGTCCAGCTCCAATGTAACACTATTGAACTGAATAACTGTGTTCTTGTTGTCCCGTTCCCCTCAAGTTTATAAATTAGCTTTGTAGGGAAAAGAGAATACATTTTATATCAAACTCGCCTAGTGCATAGATCTAATCCACTCTAAATCTGGTATTTCAAGGGCTTCTGGTTATTTTAGGAACGTAACCAGCCGGTCCCTGACATCCAAGCAGCTGATACCCATATTACCCAGTTACCTTGGTGTAAAAGTAAATTAAATAATTGTATTCGATGTGTTTGTTTAATATAAAAAAAATAGTTATACATAAGAAGTGTAGGGCTACGGCGAGCCTGTATACTGTAGTTATTAATTACTAATATAACAACCCTCTTGTATGAGAAGAGTGAACATAGTCTCCGATTGTTCTGAAATGTGCGCTTCTTTTATACACACTACGATCCCTGAGTTGGCAGTGCGCCCACCCCTTTAAGAGATCGCCCAGCTGAGAGTAATGCTTCCCCTTTAACGATTTGCGTCGGAGGTTAAATATACACCTCTTTAAAGGGAAACACGCTTCAAGCGACCAATCATAACCATCCTTAATCCACTCTGTCGACTCCCCCTTAAAGAAGACCCTCTGGCCATAAACTTTTAGTCGGAGGATAGAAAGTAACTTTATTCGTCAATATGATCAGAGTAAGGATTTGTTCTCTATTTCCAGCGTTACTGCTGTTCTCGCTGCTTCTCGAGCTCACTGCGGGTTACTTTCCGGAGGAGCGTTGGAACCCCGAGTCGCCCTTTCGGCCTCCCACCGTCCTTATTGCACTTATTGCGAGAAATGCAGAGAGCTCCCTACCCGACGTACTGGGGGCTGTGGATAGGCTGCTGTATCCCAAGGACAGGCTCTCCCTATGGTAAGCACTTTACTGGCTAATGTGCGTTGTGGAGGCAGAGTTATCCCGGTGACAGGATTTTATTATGGTGAGCACGCTGAAATATACTGATATTTACATTGTGGGTAATATATGCTGTAGACTCCTGCGGATAGAGAGCAGTACAGGCTACAGACTCTAGGGGATGCAGAGCAGCATGGGATACAGTGAGTAGTATAGGCTGAAGACTCCCGAGGATACAGAGCAGTATATAGACTGCAAATTCCTGGGGATACAGAGAGCAGTATATAGGCTGCTGGTTCCTGAGGATAATACAGAGAGCAGTATATAGGCTGCTGGTTCCTGAGGATATAGAGAGCAGTATATAGGCTGCTGGTTCCTGAGGATATAGAGAGCAGTATATAGGCTGCTGGTTCCTGAGGATACAGAGAGCAGTATATAGGCTGCCGGTTCCTGAGGATACAGAGCAGTATATAGGCTGCTGGTTCCTGAGGATACAGAGAGCAGTATATAGGCTGCCGCTTCCTGAGGATACAGAGAGCAGTATATAGGCTGCTGGTTCCTGAGGATACAGAGAGCAGTATATAGGCTGCTGGTTCCTGAGGATACAGAGAGCAGTATATAGGCTGCTGGTTCCTGAGGATAATACAGAGAGCAGTATATAGGCTGCTGGTTCCTGAGGATACAGAGCAGTATATAGGCTGCTGGTTCCTGAGGATACAGAGAGCAGTATATAGGCTGCCGCTTCCTGAGGATACAGAGAGCAGTATATAGGCTGCTGGTTCCTGAGGATAATACAGAGAGCAGTATATAGGCTGCAAATTCCTGGGGATACAGAGAGCAGTATATAGGCTGCTGGTTCCTGAGGATAATACAGAGAGCAGTATATAGGCTGCTGGTTCCTGAGGATACAGAGCAGTATATAGGCTGCTGGTTCCTGAGGATACAGAGAGCAGTATATAGGCTGCCGCTTCCTGAGGATACAGAGAGCAGTATATAGGCTGCTGGTTCCTGAGGATACAGAGAGCAGTATATAGGCTGCTGGTTCCTGAGGATACAGAGAGCAGTATATAGGCTGCCGCTTCCTGAGGATACAGAGAGCAGTATATAGGCTGCTGGTTCCTGAGGATACAGAGAGCAGTATATAGGCTGCTGGTTCCTGAGGATACAGAGAGCAGTATATAGGCTGCTGGTTCCTGAGGATACAGAGAGCAGTATATAGGCTGCTGGTTCCTGAGGATACAGAGAGCAGTATATAGGCTGCTGGTTCCTGAGGATACAGAGAGCAGTATATAGGCTGCTGGTTCCTGAGGATACAGAGAGCAGTATATAGGCTGCTGGTTCCTGAGGATACAGAGGGCAGTATATAGGCTGCTGGTTCCTGAGGATACAGAGAGCAGTATATAGGCTGCTGGTTCCTGAGGATACAGAGAGCAGTGTATATAGGCTGCTGGTTCCTGAGGATACAGAGAGCAGTATATAGGCTGCTGGTTCCTGAGGATACAGAGAGCAGTATATAGGCTGCTGGTTCCTGAGGATACAGAGAGCAGTATATAGGCTGCTGGTTCCTGAGGATACAGAGAGCAGTATATAGGCTGCTGGTTCCTGAGGATACAGAGAGCAGTATATAGGCTGCCGGTTCCTGAGGATACAGAGAGCAATATATAGGCTGCCGGTTCCTGAGGATAATACAGAGAGCAGTATATAGGCTGCCGGTTCCTGAGGATAATACAGAGAGCAGTATATAGGCTGCTGGTTCCTGAGGATAATACAGAGAGCAGTATATAGGCTGCTGGTTCCTGAGGATAATACAGAGAGCAGTATATAGGCTGCTGGTTCCTGAGGATAATACAGAGAGCAGTATATAGGCTGCTGGTTCCTGAGGATACAGAGAGCAGTATATAGGCTGCTGGTTCCTGAGGATACAGAGAGCAGTATATAGGCTGCTGGTTCCTGAGGATACAGAGAGCAGTATATAGGCTGCCGGTTCCTGAGGATAATACAGAGAGCAGTATATAGGCTGCTGGTTCCTGAGGATAATACAGAGAGCAGTATATAGGCTGCTGGTTCCTGAGGATAATACAGAGAGCAGTATATAGGCTGCCGGTTCCTGAGGATACAGAGAGCAGTATATAGGCTGCCGGTTCCTGAGGATAAAGAGAGCAGTATATAGGCTGCCGGTTCCTGAGGATACAGAGAGCAGTATATAGGCTGCCGGTTCCTGAGGATACAGAGAGCAGTATATAGGCTGCCGGTTCCTGAGGATACAGAGAGCAGTATATAGGCTGCTGGTTCCTGAGGATACAGAGAGCAGTATATAGGCTGCTGGTTCCTGAGGATACAGACAGAGAGCAGTATATAGGCTGCTGGTTCCTGAGGATACAGAGAGCAGTATATAGGCTGCATGAATAAGGGTTAATACCTGAAACGTTGTATTAACATGTCTGTGTTCTAATAAAGGAAGAAATATTTTTCTAAGTGATGGTGCTGTGGACATTTCATTTCATTTTTATGTGAAGTGGCTTAACAAGATATTTGACTTCGAGGAGCCAGCCATACTTTGTTGTGTGAAGTACTACATTTTACTCTGATAAGCTGAAATATTCTGTAGTGCTCTCTTATCAAGTTATAGAGTAACACAGTCTCCGATAGCCACAGGACACAGTGTAGTATCTTGTTTTTGTTTTGCCCTAGGCACTGGTAAATCTGCTGCCCCTCTGACCCCCCCCCCCCAACCCAGACTCCCTCGCTCTCGTTATCTCTCTCCCTCGCTCCTCTCGTTATCTCTCTCCCTCGCTCCTCTCGTTATCTCTCTCCCGCGCTCCTCTCGTTATCTCTCTCCCGCGCTCCTCTCGTTATCTCTCTCCCTCGCTCCTCTCGTTATCTCTCTCCCTCGCTCCTCTCGTTATCTCTCTCCCTCGCTCCTCTCGTTATCTCTCTCCCGCGCTCCTCTCGTTATCTCTCTCCCGCGCTCCTCTCGTTATCTCTCTCCCGCGCTCCTCTCGTTATCTCTCTCCCGCGCTCCTCTCGTTATCTCTCTCCCGCGCTCCTCTCGTTATCTCTCTCCCTCGCTCCTCTCGTTATCTCTCTCCCGCGCTCCTCTCGTTATCTCTCTCCCGCGCTCCTCTCGTTATCTCTCTCCCGCGCTCCTCTCGTTATCTCTCTCCCGCGCTCCTCTCGTTATCGTTAAAAAAAATCCTGTGGCACACCACCATTCCAAAATTTTACAAAATCACACATTGTAGCCTAATACAGGATATATATATATATATATATATATATACACACACTGTACTGTGCTGTCATGCCATGCCTCCTACAAACTATACGTGACATATTGACATTCTTTTACAAACAATCATAATGATGGTCTGTGAATGATTGTCAATGTCATGGTTGTAAATGATGCCTGATGAGCCTGTCACATACCTCCTAATATTTCAAAATTTGAAAGAGGGACACCCCCGCACTGTTGTCAGTCTGCCGCGGCACACCTGAGGATCTCTCACGGCACACTAGTGTGCCACAGCACACTGGTTGAAAAACACTGTCCTACAGAACCCAAAGCAACAGACTTCAACTGGGGAGGTCTGGGGAAAATTAAGGTTAGAGGTTGACAGGTGAACTTTAGGGACAGGTGACTAAGACTTGATATGGTGACAGAGGGGCTGTTGCTATGTAAGCATGTGTTATTTTCCATCTTTATATAGAAGATGAGGCTGGCATACTTTGTTACATTAAAGTATTACTTAGGCACAGCCCCTGTATTAGCAACTATCCCAAGAACTATGGTCAGTGTATGGTGACCTCTGTATACCAGTGATGTGGTACATGCTACATTATGCCAAGACATGTTTGGTTAGCAGCACATACTCTGCAATAGCTTTTAGATAAAAAAACTTTCATGATTCAGATAGGGCATGCAATTTTAATCAACTTTCAAATTTACTTTTATCATTAAATTTGCTTTGTTCTCTTTGTATTCTATGTTGAAAGCTAAACCTAGTTAGGTTCATATGCTAAATTCTAAGCACTTGAAGGCCGCCTCTTATCTCAGTGCATTTTGACAGTTTTTAACAGCTAGATAGCGCTAGTTCATATATGCCATATAAATAACATTGTGCCCACTCCCATGGAGTTATTTATGAATCAGCACTGATTGGCTGAAATGCAAGTTTGTCAAAAGAACTGAAATAAGGGAGCAATCTGCACAGGCTTGGATCCAAGGTATTCACAGAGGTAAAAAGAATATTAATATAACAGTGTTGGTTATGCAAAAACTGGGGAATGGGTAATAAAGGGATTATATATCTTTTTAAACAACAATAATTTTTGAGTAAAAGCAAGAAACATGAAGAAATAGAAAAAAGTCCTCAAGGTAGCCAGTGCAGTCCAGGATTTATTCAGTTAAGAGACATCCAACAAGAAGGTAAAACTCCCTGCTATCAATTTTAGAGTAGACTGTTAAATTAAAGCAATGACATGGATTAACATGACTGATGCTATGTGTATGTACTTGGTCTGTGTTGCGTACCAATGCCTGATCTGTTGTATTTTGTTCTTCAATGGATATTCGAGAAAAGACTGAAGGAGATAATCACTAAGTGTGTATTCTAATTTAATATATACATGTTTATTTTCAGTCTGTGATATGGGATTTATAGCCAATAAGCCTACAGTGGAGATTTTCTCTCTACCTAGAAGTATAAATTTACAAATGTTATGAACAATTTAAAAATCTGTCAGTAATTATCAGTTGCTTCCAGTCATTGCAAATTTAGTTCCCATAAAGTAAACACGAGAACTCTTTGCAAAAAAGCAAATGTAATCTTCATACACAACAGTAAAACAAATATTGACATATGATAAACAGAATTACAACTATGTTTGATAATATAGGAGGCCATGTAAATTGTGTACTTTTCTCCCATAGGGTTGCTACAGATCACAATATAGACAATACAAGCAGTATCCTGCGGGAATGGCTGATAAATGTGCAGAGTCAGTACCACCATGTCGAATGGAGACCACAAGAGCATCCCAGGTACTGTAGAGATAACCAGATAAACACTCAATCCTGATAATAAAAAAAAAAAAAAAAAAAAAAGACCACCCGTCCACTTATAGGTTACAAAACTCAACTTAAAGGGACATGAAACCCAAAATTATACTTTCATGATTCAGTTAGAGAATACAATTTCAAACAACTTTTTAATTTACTTCTATTATCTAATTGGTTTCATTCTCTTGTTATCATTTGTTGAAGGAGCAGCAATGCACTACTGGTTTCTAACTGAACACATGGGTGAGCCAATGACAATCGTTTATATATCTGCAGGCACCAATCAGCAGCTAGAACCTAGGTTCTTTGCTGCTCCCGAGCTTACCAAGATAAGCCTTGCAGGAAAGGATAACAAGAGAAGGAAGCAAATTAAATAATAGAAATAAATTGGAAAGTTGTTTAAAATTGTGTTCTCTATCTAAATCATGAAAGACAAATTTTGGGTTTCATGTCCCTTTTTAAAGGGGCACGAAAGCCAATTTTTTTTTCTCTTTCATGATTCAGAGAGAGCTTGAGACTTAAAACGACTTTACAATTTACTTCTATTATTTAATTAATGCATACATAGGTAGGCTCTGGAGCTACTGATTGGTGTCTGCACATATATGCCTCATGTTATTGGCTCACCCATGTGCATAGCTGTTTCATCAACAAATGATACCAGTAGAATGGTGCAAATTACACACTAGAAGAAACTTAAAAAGTTGTATAAAATTTGTATACTCTATCTGAATCGTGAAAGCAAAAATTTGGGTTTCACGTCCTTTTAAAGGGACAGTAAATGCCTTCTGATTTTATGTAAAATGTTTGTGTAATGAAACAACTTTGCAATACACTTCTATTATTTATTTAGCCCCATATTCATGTAATTTTGCTCTGAAATTTGTGGATTTTCTAACTCTCTGAACTTGAAATGCACCCTGCTGACTTGTCAAGGCTAACCCTACTACATTTCTTTGCTTAATTGGCTTTAGATGCAAAACAATGCATTATATGCTAATGTAACTGTTGTCTAGATTGGCTCCCACAGATAAGGCAAATTGTGGGTGGAGTTTGGCTTTTGCAAAACAATTGTAGTAAAAAACATTTAGACGTTTTAATGACAAGTTGTTTACTGTCGTTTTAAGAGAAGTAACTAAACCACTACAGAAGGGTGTGTCCTGTTCCAGATAATTTAAATCTGCTATTTGTTGTAAACCACCTTCAGACCACATCATCTGTAGAATGTATATTTACCAGCTGCCTTCACCATTCTCTTCCCTCAACTAAATGTTTGTGACCTCAAAACACCACAACCTTAGTAAGCATGAGCCACACACTTTGTTTTATGTAAATAGTCTCAGTACCACATCTCTAATGTATTTTTTTGTATGTTATAATGTCATATCCCTTTTTTTTTTTTTTTTTTTTTTTTTAAATCAAGGTGGTTTCAAGATGAAGAAGGACCCAAACACTGGAGCCGTTCCCGTTACGAGTACGTCATGAAGCTGCGTCAGGCAGCGCTGACTTCAGCCCGTGAAATGTGGGCTGACTATGTCCTGGTATGTGAAAGCTGCTAAAAACTATTGTGCAAAAGCAGGGGACACATGTATTAGGAAGGGGACATGAGAACAAGAAATTATTGGTTAAAGAGACAAACGCTGGAGCCATTCCCGTTACGAGTATGTCATGAAGCTGCGTGAGGCAGTGATAGGGTTGCCACTCGGCCAACATGACCGGTATTTTTGAGGTTCAGGTCAAAGTTGAAAATAAATATAAAATATAGAAATGTAGATGCTATCATGGTGAAATTTAGTTATAAACTAATGACCATTTAAAGCCAGTCCTAGCATCTTTAGTTCCTAATATATGCAGTATAATTATTTATGCTAATGAGCATAATCAGTATTTTTATTCCAAAAAATGGTGGTGACCTTAGGCAGCGCTGACTTCAGCCCGGGATATGTGGGCTGACTATGTCTTGGTTTAAGAAAGCTGATAAAAACTGACTGGGGACACATATTAGGAAGGGGCATAAGGACAGGAAATATTGGTTAAAGAGACAGAAGGTTCACTAAGACCACCATCAACGTCTCAAAATGCTCCAGTCTCCTCAGTTACTATTTTATTCTTTGGAGGCTATATATTTAAATGGACAGGAAATGACACAACATTTCTGTTGTGTTGCTTTAGAATAACATATCAGTTAAGTCATTTGTGTTCTTTGCTAATCTTGGCTTTAGTCCACAGACAGCAAGGTAAGCCACTGTCATAATGTTATTTTAAAATGCATTGTTTTGCAGTTGTTATTTGAAAATCCAATTTGTGTCAGATATGTAGTAGAGTTAGCCTTAGTGAGTCAGCAGGGTACAAGTCTGAAGATTAGAAATTGCTACATTTTCGAAGCTAAATTACATGAAAAGGGGAAAAATAAATATATTGCAACCTTGTTTCATTACACATAAACTAAACAGTCAGACTGAAAATAATTTATTTATAAATGTATTATTTAGAAAATATTTTACCAGTAAGGATACATTGAGATTTCTCTCATTTTCAAGTATGTCCTGGGTCCACAAAACATTGCATTGATACAATAGAGTACAATAAAATACAAAAACAAAAATAATACACAATATATGCAAAATGTAACAGAACAGGTAGGAAATATATAATCAACCATGACAGGTGCATTCTGTTTTGCGATATGTAGAGAGGGATCTCTTAAACGATATTAGGCTTGGGGAAGGTTTGAAAGTGTGCAGGAGGTTGTTCCATAATTGTGGTGCTCTGTAGGAAAATGAGGATCGAGCTGCTTTCTTTTTGTATTGAGGCAAGCTAAATAATGTGCTGGTACTGGATCAGAGGGTATGGGAGGTGGGAACAGCCGGGGAGAGCATTCTGCTCAGGTAGGGTGGGAGCTTCCCAGAAAAGCTCTTAAACACAAGGCAGGAAAGATGGAGGGTGCGTCTGGATTCCAGCGACAGCCAGTTTAGTTCTTTTAGCATGTCACAATGGTGGGTCCTGTAGTTACATTGTAGCACAAAGCGGCAGAGCGAGTTATACAATGTATTAAGTTTATTAAAGGGATATTCCAGCCAAAATTGGAGACCACATGGATGCATTTTGGTATTGGAATATAGAATAGGGTGTGCAAAGCGCCTAGAAGGCTGAGGTGGAAACTAAATAGTAAAGCTCAAAGGCGTGTGAATTGAGAAGAACACAGGATTACACCTCACACACTATTGAGCACACGCTCAGCCTTTAGCTATCTCCTATTGCAGACGCATATCACCTTATCATTCGGCTCATCCCAGTATTCTAACCATTCATTTAGACATGGATCCATGATAAACTTTCACATTGCCACAATTCATTATTGTTTTTATATCATAATTTTTTAGTCAATAGCTTTCATTGTATTGCCCACCATTGTTTTATTCATTGTTTATGCATTGCTGCTATTGATTGTACCAATAAACACCCTTTTAATCTCAAGTGAACACAATCCTGTGTTCTTCTCGATCGCCTTTGAGGAGCTTTACTATTTAGTTTCCACCTCGGCCTTCTAGGCTCTTTGCACACCCTATTCTATATTCATTCTCTCCTGTGGCCTAGCTAGGGGGCCCTTTGTGCATAGCCAGAGGTTCTTATCTGGGCGCTTGGGCTCAATTCTCTTATGCATTTTGGTATTGAACAGAAGCATTTTTGTAATATACATGTATTAGCAAAAATGCTTCTAATAAAAGCTATAGCTGTTTCAAAAGAGTATTTAAGTATGCACTGTGCACCAGCATTTTAAACAGAGCACTTGCTCAAAAAGCCTAACGTACATGTACCATATATTAATGACTCAATTTGTTAATTGCTGACATGATACAAGCCTCACTGATGATCTGAGCAGCTGCAATATTTAAAATGTAGGTGCACTGAGAATATCTAGCTATTCTTCACATGCACGTGCCGAGAAAATTGTTAACCTTAAAACAGTCATACCTTTTACTAGAAGCATTTTTGCCAATACATGTATGTTGCAAATATGTTTCTTCTCAAAGATGTAATTAATCTATGTGCATTTAAATTTTGACCGGAATGTCCCTTTATGGTGAGTTTGCGGTGCAGGTGCATAATATGTAGATACACGTTTTTAAACTACAGATAACCACCATTAAAGACCCATGGGAATTTTTGTAGATAAATCATTTTGACAAGCTTTTCTAAAGAATTGTTATATAGCCTTATGTTAGTTGTTTTAATATCAAAAACTGTTATAACCATCACCATGTTGTAACCTAAGCTTTACTCATCTAATCTCTTCTGTTGAAGACAAGGCAATATATGAGTTATTAAAGTGTGCAAAGAACAGTTATGTAAAATATAGTACTGTTAAAAGGACTTGGAAACTCTTACTTACGGCTAGATTACGAGTTGTGCAGGTCCTAACGCTGATTTTTTTACGCCCGCTGCTATTACGAGTCTTGCAGGTATAGGTGTACCGCACACTTTTTTGGCCTTACCGCAAACCAACTTGCGGAAATTTCGTAAAGGCTTTTTCCTATGGGACTTCCATAGCGCCGGTATTACGAGTTTGTCCTGGGAGGCCAAAAAGTGAGCGGTACACCCTCTACCGCCAAGATTCCTAACGCATTTTAAAGTCAGTAGTTATGAGTTTTACGCTGCAAAGCTGTAGCATAAAACTCAGAACTAAAGTGCTACAAAGTACACTAAACACCCATAAACTACCTATTATCCCCTAAACCGAGGCCCTCCCGCATCGCAAACACTAAAATAAAATTATTAACCCCTAATCTGCTCCGGACGCTGCCGCCACTAGAATAAATATATTAACCCCTAAACCGCCCCACTCCCGCCTCGCAAACGCTAGTTAAATATTATTAACCCCTAATCTGCCACCCCTAACATCGCCGCCACCTACATTATACTTATTAACCCCTAATCTGCTGTCCCCAACGTCGCCGCCACTGTCCTAAATTTATTAACCCTTTAAACCTATGTCTAACCCTAACACCACCTAACTTAAATATAATTAAAATATTTAAAACTAAATACTTGCCTGTAAAATAAACCCTAAGCTAGCTACAATATAACTAATACATTACATTGTAGCTAGTTTATGGCTTATTTTTATTTTACAGGCAAGTTTGTATTTATTTTAACTAGGTAGAATAGTTACTAAATAGTTATTAACTATTTAATAACTACCTAGCTAAAATAAATACAAATTTACCTGTAAAATAAAACCTTACCTAAGTTACACTAACACCTAACACTACACTAAATAAATTACCTAAATTGAATACAATTAAATACAATTGGCTAAATAAAAAAAACAAAACACTAAATTACAGAAAATAGAAAACAAATTACAAGATATTTAAACTAATTACACCTAATCTAATAGCCCTATCAAAATAAAAAAGCCCCCCCAAAATAAAATAAAAAACCCTAGCCTAAACTATCAATAGCCCTTAAAATGGCCTTTTGCGGGGCATTGCCCCAAAGAAATCAGCTTTTACCTGTAAAAAAAAATATGCAAAAAACCCCTAACAGTAAAACCCACCACCCACACAACCAACCCCCCCAATAATACCCTAACTAAAAAAACCTAAGATCCCCATTGCCCTGAAAAGGGCATTTGGATGGGCATTGCCCTTAAACGGGCATTTATCTCTATTGCTGCCCAAAGTCCTAACCTAAAAATAAAACCCACCCAATACACCCTTAAAAAATCCTAACACTAACCCCCGAAGATTCACTTACCGGGAGAAGTCTTCATCTAAGTGGCAAGATGTCCTCCAGACGGGCAGAAGTTTTCATCCAGACGGCATCTTCTATCTTCATCCTTCCGACGCGGAGCGGCTCCATCTTCAAGACATCCGGCGCGGAGCATCCTCTTCAATCGACGGCTTCTTCGGAATGAAGGTACCTTTTAAGTCATGTCATCCAAGATGGCGTCCCTTAGATTCCGATAGGCTGATAGAATTCTATCAGCCAATCGGAATTAAGGTAGAAAAAATCCTATTGGCTGATGCAATCAGCCAATAGGATTGAAGTTCAATAGGATTGAGCTTGCATTATATTGGCTGATTGGAACAGCCAATAGAATGCAAGCTCAATCTATCAGCCAATCGGAATCTAAGGGACGCCATCTTGGATGACATCACTTAATGGTAAATTCATTCCGAAGAAGCCGTCGATTGAAGAGGATGCTCGGCACCGGATGTCTTGAAGATGGAGCCGCTCCACGTCAGAAGGATGAAGATAGAAGATGCCGTCTGGGTGAAGACTTCTGCCCGTCTGGAGGACCACTTCTGCCGGCTTCGTTGAGGACATCTTGCCGCTTGGATGAAGACTTCTCCCGGTAAGTGAATCTTTGGGGGTTAGTGTTAGGATTTTTTAAGGGTGTATTGGGTGCGTTTTATTTTTAGGTTAGGGCTTTGGGCAGCAATAGAGCTAAATGCCCTTTTAAGGGCAATGCCCATCCAAATGCCCTTTTCAGGGCAATGGGGAGCTTAGGTTTTTTTAGTTAGGGTTTTACTGTTGGGGGGGTTGTTCTTATTTTTTTTTAAGGTAAAAGAGCTGATTTCTTTGGGGCAATGCCCCGCAAAAGGCCCTTTTAAGGGCTATTGATAGTTTAGTTTAGGCTAGGGGTTTTTTTTTATTTGGGGGGTGCTTTTTTATTTTGAAAGGGCTATTATATGTAACTAGTTTAAATATCTTGTAATTTGTTTTTTATTTTCTGTAATTTTAGTGTTTGTTTTTTTAATTTAGCTAATTGTATTTAATTTAGCTAATTGTATTTAATGTAGGTAATTTATTTAATTGCTTTGTTAGGTGTTAGTGTAACTTAGGTTACGTTTTATTTTGCAGGTAAATTTGTATTTATTTTAGCTAGGTAGTTATTAAATAGTTAATAA